>NW_009920629.1:7918-12312 GCF_000696875.1 Nestor notabilis
CTGACTATGGTGTGACTTGTGATGTTGTATTCTGTGTTAGCAGCCAGGCAATGTATTGTTTCCTCCTTCAGGTTTAACAGTGTTTGAAACAGGACAAAGGAAAATTGAAAAAAGGAAGAAATTCAAGGAGAATGATGCATCTAACATTGATGGTTTTCTGGGACCATGGGCAAAGTATGTTGATGAAAAAGAAGTAGCCAAACCGTCAGAAGTAAGTACTACTTTAACACAATAGCTACAAATTGTTAGTACATTGCAGTGGTTTTAAAAGATCCAGTTGCACTAGTAGCTTCTCCAAGCAGAAGACCCATGCTAACACTTTAGGATGATATACACGTCAGGTGATATGTCCAAATAAGGTATTCCAAATATTCTGCATTCAATTATTTGCAAGACTGGTTGGAAATAAATTCATTGTATTTTGTGCATAGCATGTAGAGTCTGATTAAAAGAGGTATATATACAGAAGCAGCTTGAAAAGAACTGGAAGTTAAACTTGTTCAAAAACCCAAACAAACAACTCCCACAATAACACACACACACAACCCTCCAACACAAATCCTTGTTCAGTCAGTGATGCTTAGCTGTAGTCTATGAATAAAAAGATAGTATTAAATTCTTCTCAAACTATTCTGGTTTTGAGAAAGGTATTCTCTTTACTGATGCTTAGAAATATTTCTTATCTCATTTAGCAAATAAATGTATTCTTAATAGTAAATAAACAAAGAGTAGTACAGTTCTGGATTTTGTTATGTGATTCTGGACACTGAATTTTTAAAAAATTGTGGTTTATTTTTCCAGGAAGAACAGAAAGAGTTGGACGAAATAACAGCTAAGAGGCAGAAGAGAGGAAAAATAGAAGATGATAAACCTGGAGAGGAGAAGACTATATTACATGGTAGTGTCATCTTCCTGTCTGTTGTCATCATCTTGCTCACAGTGTTTTCCTGCCTGCTGTGTTAATTCGTAAGGATGGCAGACAGCCCCAGTTGTTTTGCTGAGGCACTTCTGTGTCTCCATATTGGAGATAACAGCACTCACAGGCATAAGCATAAGGACAGGGAAAGACTTCATACTGTGAAGAGCAGTGTGGAAATGTCATCTTTCAGGGCACTGGTTTTATTTATTTATTTTCAGTGTTACTAGATGCATGCATCCCTTTCCTGTTCTACAGAGCAAACATTTTAAGGTTATGAGTTTGGCTTGGTTTCAGCTTCAGAATTACTGCAGTTCTATATGCCAGTACTTTCATCAGCAGGCAGTGCTTTGAGTTATGGCTTACGTGCAATTTAGAAAATCACTTGGACTTCATACTTCCTCAGTTCTTAATGTAAATGTTCTTGCTGTCATACTATAAATAGTTGTGTATCAAATAATTACCCTATGGAAGCCTATAGCATCAGAATTTATAGTGGTACCTTCAAAGAAAATGGTTTGGTAAGTAAATTTCGTGATTTTTGGAAACTGTTACTTCAACTCTGCATGCAAAACAGCCCTGCCTTACATTGCTTGGCATAGATAGCTGGTAAACCAAGTCTCTCTTTGTTTACCAATTTCTATAATCCGGCTCACATGCAGAAGATGGAGTATCCTTTCTTACAGGTATTAAAGAAGTGGCTGAGTTTAGTGTTTCATTCTTTAGTAGTAGATCATGACAATTTTTATTGAATAGTGATCATCTTAACAAACCTAAAACTTTAGTCACTGAGCTCCTGTAGAATAATTGTTTTTTTAATCCAACTTTTTGTGGCGTCTACCTGAAGTTTCACAGTAAAAGACTTTACAAGATAAACTTAAATCTTCTCTAACATAAACATTGATACTGTGCAGGAGATCACTTGTACAACTGAAACTGCTGTAACAATATCCCAGAAAGGGAGAAATTAAATCAGTGCATAGCTTAATTTCATGGCTATCCAGCATAAGTCTACTCTGAAGTACCCATTTCCAAGCACAATGCATCCTTGCATGTCTGA
Organism: Nestor notabilis; assembly: GCF_000696875.1. Lineage (NCBI taxonomy): Eukaryota > Metazoa > Chordata > Aves > Psittaciformes > Psittacidae > Nestor > Nestor notabilis. Next base: position 9,895 of record NW_009920629.1, read on the forward strand.
TTGTCTAATCACTTCTTAAATCCATTTAAAGAGCAGCTGCTGGCTACTGCTGACCGATACTGGTTCACACTGGCCAAATGGATTAGTTGTTCTGACTAGACTTAGTTGTTGACGTGACCAACACAGTACAGAGCTGGCTGGAATGTGAGTTGCAAGCAGATGCCAGCGTTAGAATTGCACATTACAATCCATGTAGAGTTAATATAAGCAAACCCTTGTTGGACAGAGGCACTTTTTTTGCTGTTTGATGAAGAGTAAGGTGTGTGTGGAGAGAGACTGTCTTCATGTTCAGATTATCAGATTCCAAGCAGACTTTGCTGAAATGATTTAACTGATGCCAAATAAGATTCCCCATCTGTATCCTCTGAAATGGATTTTTCTTCTCCCACCTTCTTTCCTTCCCACTTCACAGCAGATCAGCTATGTTCAGAAGAACTTTAATTGTGTGTGGCTGTTGAGCCTTTCAAAGACTATAACCTTTTGCAGTACAGGGTCTTGGATTTTCAAAGTTCCGTGTTTACCTTTTCAGTTAAGGAAATGTATGACTACCAGGGGAGATCGTACCTTCATGTCCCTCAAGATGTCGGAGTTAATCTCCGTTCTACAGTGCCACCTGACAAGTGCTATCTTCCAAAGAAGCAAATCCATGTGTGGTCTGGACATACAAAGGTAGGAAGTCATGTTTGTGAGCATGCATCATAAAGACCCACTTCACTTTGTGTCTGAAGCTAGTAACTTCTATTAAACTGAAATATCAGTAGAAGGAAGGGATATTTTTGTCTTTACCATGTTATGCATGTAATTGGTTGCATTACATGCTCAGACAAGGTGTTTGGCTGCTGAAAGGTAGTTACTTACTTGCATGTACCTTTCATTAACATAGTGGCTTCCTGATCTCCCTTAAAGGGACAAGTGTTATTCAGTGACTTCCGTGGGATTTGGAGTTATTTCCTAAACTACCACATGAATAAGATTAAGACTAATTCTGGAGATCACTAAAGATGCTTTTTCTTTTCTTTCTTTTTTTCTTTTTTCTTTTTTTTTGTTTTCCCAAGTAGTAGAAGTAGTTAAGGACTGTTCCATATCAAACTTATTAAAAGTTACATAGGTTTCGTGATTATCATGCATCAGCAAGTTTCCCAAATACTATTACCCAAAAGCTATTACTTCTGAGAGGTGTGTGCCTTGTTGAGACTTTTCTTTGGTGCTATTTAACATCTACGGTTTCTGCTTGTGCAAAAGCCCATAACTATATACCTATTTTGATATTAAAAAAGTGTTTCACTGTTCAGGTTTGTAAAGTTTATACTCAATTTGCTGCTTCTTTTATCTCTAATTATTATTCAGTGTTGCTTGAAGGAATATGCTGTCTTGCAATGGACAGCACCTTAATGATACCTGAAAGATGGAAGAAAGGAGGACACCGGGGGAAACACTTTCAGTTTTCACCCCTTTTTACTTGAGTCACAGCTCTGAACTTTTTTTTTTTTAAAAAATGATTGCTGCATCGTAAAGCTTGTAGCTGCAACTATCAGTGCTGTCCAGAATAACGTTTCCTCCACAAAGCTCTAGTCACTCCTCTGCCTATTATCCTGTTAAAGCAGACTGATGCATAAAATAGCTTTTTCCTTCAAATGAGATGAATGACATTACTGATGTGAGAAGCAAAAGAAAGATGGGCTGAAACTCTAGAAAAACTGGAGGATGTAAGCAGACAATAATAGAGAGGATAAAGCACCCAACTGCAAACAGGGGTGGGAGGAACTGGGTTGAATATGAATAGAATAATTGACATGAAATGGAAAGAAGGACATGAAACCACACGTCGTTCTTTGGACTTCCTCTGGAACGAGTATCTGAAATACGGATAAGTGGGAATCTGCTGTGGTCAGGGAATCTGAGTTCAATGGGTAGAAGCCATTGGTAGTATGCGTAAGAAACGGAGCTGGCCGGAAACTTTTTTGTGGAAAAATTCCTCACCTGCCCCACCCAGAAAAGTTTGTTATACAGAAACAGTTGCCCAAACCCACACTTTGGATTTCTTTGCTGTGTTTACCACAGTAGCAGTGTGAGTGTTGAAGGAGGGTATGTATACAGCTGTTGAAGTGAATCAACTTGTTGGGAATAACAATTGTTCAAAATGCATCACTGTTTCTGAAATGGAATGTGGGCAGGTTATTTCTTTTCAAGATGCAGTATCTGTATATTTTATGAAGATAAGCTTTTTGCTTAGAAAAGAGGGCAAGTGATAAGAGGAAACATCTAGATGCTCCACTTACTTTTAATTATGTCCTTATTTACAGGGTGTCAGTGCAGTTAGATTGTTTCCTCTTTCTGGGCATATACTGTTGTCTTGCTCTATGGATTGCAAGATTAAGGTAAGTTATTTTACTGGAAAGATATATATATAGATAGATA
>NW_009920630.1:0-27983 GCF_000696875.1 Nestor notabilis
CTTGTCCTCTCACTACATGCCCTTGTAAAAAAGTCTCTCTGCAGATTTCTTGCAGGCCCCTTCACATACTGGGAAGCTGCTCCAAGGTCTTCCTGGAGCCTTTTCTTCTCCAGGCTGAACAAACCCAACTCTCCCAGCCTGTCTGCACAGGAGAGGTGCTCTAACCTTCCGATCATCTTTGTAGCTGTGAAATTAAACCTTTTTGTTGTTCTTCAAATAAGAGGAAGATGACATTGCACGTACGCCTGTAATGGACACAAGACAATTTCTCCACCAGTCCTGCTCTCTTCCTGATTGTATACCCATTAGGGAAATATCTGCAAACATTAAGTAACACACATCAAAACTAGATCATTAATCCAAATAAGCCTCCTACAATTCAGGATAGTTAGGATCCAAAAATTACTTAAACTTCACTTCTTGTAAGTGACATTGTTGGACAGTTATCTATCCATTTAAATAAAAAATGTAAATAATCCACTGTTAGCCTTTGGAAATCCACTATTTCTTGGGAAAAAAAATAACGGTGTCAGTCCTTTTATCCTGTAAGTATAATGCACACTGCAGTTTATGACAACTCTTCAGTTTCTCAGCCATAGTACTTAGGATATGACAACTGAGACATGCAACATCCATAAAGTTTGTATAGAAACTATGTGGAATTGGGAAGACCTGTGTTACTGGATATGAAATGCCACAGTGCTATATGGCAAACTATCAGTATATAAAATTGTTTCACTACACATAAAATAGCAATATATATATACACATATGTATGTGACTTGAGCAGTTCTCACCTGCAGCATATTTCTTTCTAGTCATCCATGTTCCAAATGAAGCAACTGCTTAAAAGAATTATTTTTATGACCAGAGAATGAAGAGCTTCTTTTAAGATATTTCAGGACCTTATTTTTGTTTAGTCTAATGAAAAAAAGACTCAGAAGAAACATAGCTGGTGTCTGTAAGTATCTATGATGACATTAATTTGACATAAACTATCTAAATAATGTTGATAAAAATAAAACTGACATTTCCTACTTAGAACATTTAAAAGTGTTTTTCAAAGCATTAGAGGACAGTACAAAACAAGGCCTTTCAATATGACTTTATTTCCTCCTCTAATTTTAACAGTTCCAGTCTGGACTGCCTGTGACAGAAGGGACTGAACTCCACTACCAAAACTTATTAATCTTCTGAGAGTTTGCCTATACTACATTAGGTATTCATATTTTGGCTTTGACATACAAAAAACATCAACTAGTAAAACCATCCTCTGAAAGTCCATGCATCAGCAATAAACTCACTTTGCACACTGACTTTGATTTTGGAATTGTGACTTTATAGAGACAGAAGGGGATCTCAGGTATTTTTATCCTGCTTCTCATTACTTATAAAATCTGATGATCTATGAGGAAAATAAAAATACTTGTCTTTCCTCGATTATTCTCAGAAGTGGTTTTAGGTCCTTATTACACTTGGCCACAGCTTTTCTGGCAAGAGCTTCTCATGGAACCTGGTTAATCAGCCTTTCTTTGGATACAAATACAAGCAGTTGAGGCTCTGTTTTGGAGCATGCCATGAAGTACTTATTTAGGGAAATGCTATATAATATTTCAGGAGCTGGCTGGGTAAGGGATTTTATTTTTTTTTTATTACATAGGGCAGGAGAAGTGTGAAGATGATAATTTGTCCTTGATAAAGCAATCAGGCACAACTAACAAGATTGTCATTATATATATAGCTCCTCCCTTGGGTCAGCCAGTAATTCCAGAGGAACCAAACAAGCACAGGACAATTACACGTCACACAGTTACCCAAGGGGAACAACAGTACACCTCTACTTTCACTCTTCAAATGACAGAACAATTAATGGGAGGAGCCTGAAGGAAACAAATCATGCCATCTAATAACAGTCCATGGCTGAGCAATTTGACAAATGAAGAGCTGAGATTCTGCACTTCATGAGGCAACCGGTGCTGCAATTTGTACAGTTTGCATGCCAAACAGTGACTAAATGAATACCCTGGCTCTATAGGATTTGTTCAGTAAGCAATATAGTAAGAACTATTAATGTCAGCTGCAAAGGAGGACTAGCATTTACTAACTGGAAAGGTAAAACTGTCTCTTAATATTTACAGTAACGTGTCCATGTCCTGTATTTTTTAGGTCTAGCTTATAAATTCAAGCATAGAATTTCACTCTGAATCATAGCAGATTTCACTGGTGGGGTAAAACCTTCAGGGTAATCCCCAAAGCATGTTACCAGTGAGTCAGATTAGCATATAAAATGCATATGCTAGAAATGCTAGAAAGGAATGGAGTGCATTTAGTTTATCAGTGGGCTAGTCATCTCCAGACCTTCTCAGAAGCTTCATCAATTCTACAAACTAATAAAGGGGGCCAGAAGAACCTGTTAGCACAAGAGGTACCATAATTCCGTCAGGGAGTGCTTTTCAAATGCATGACTGACCAGATCTTTACAAATATACTTCTGTTCTCCACAGTAATCTGAGTTTAGTGTCTTTCCCTTCCTCTGTGCATTCCACTCTTTCTGCCATACAATTCTAGAGGTACCATTCAGTCACGCACATTTTATTTCCGTGTATTTCAGTAGTTAGAGATACGGTAGGTGACTGAGTATTCGCCTCCTTCTCCCAAATAGCCTTTATTAAACAATCAAGTGGGTTTAAAACATAGCTTTTAAGCACATTTTTTGATTAGAAAAATACTAATTTTCATGAATCCTGGATTAGATAGATATTAATTCTCCCATGCTATTTTCTGAAACATATACTTTGTTACTTCTCCAAAAGAAAAGAAATACAAGCATTTTATACCAGTCCTATAGTTCTGTATTTTGTGCATGAAAACAGTTGAAAAAGTTTAGTTTGCTATACATATATATATACACCTCTAAATACACAAGATACTGCAATTTCTTAATTTAATACTACTCCCCTTACCTGAAGATGGTTACAAAAAAAAAAAAAAAATAGTCCTACTAGTTGCTGTAACTTTTTTTTTTAAAGCAAGTTGGACTATGGTTACAATACCCTGGATTACAAAATGCTCAATTCCATTAGCTTTTAAACTGACAAACAAGTAATTTAGGATGATATGCTTTTAAAGTTGTGTAGCTTATAGCATCTGCCATCATAACAAAAGATGAGAGAGTTAAAAAACCAACTTTACACCTTTTACTTAAAAACCACATAAGAAATGCAATACGGAACATATTGAAATGGGAATTTTTTGAACAAATAATATATAGTGTTAACAATAAGCATAAGCACTAAGCAGCATTTTTTTTCCTTTGTGATACTGCTCCAGCAATTGTTAGTTCCTTATAGATGTAAGACTACAGCTAGCTGACACTTTATGAAGAGATCTGCAGTTGAAATATTGATTCGAACAGTATTTCCCAGAAGTTCTATTCCTTTGAGTAACAGAAATGGGATTATTCTTGTGCTCATTAAAGTTATTGTAAAAATTAAATCCCAACTTCCATATGATTCACTTTCCAGCAGAAAATCACATACATGAAGATAATACTGCTATTTCTTAAGCTACCTAACAGAACAGGTAACTACTAAATTTCCACAGGGAAAAGGCTGACAGCAAATCTTACATATTTTCCTATGAAGGAAAAAAAAAAAATAAAATTCCAAACCAAAACCCACCACCAAAAAAAACCCCCAAACCTTGTTAAAATTCTGTATTATAATTTTAAACTCAGGTAACAAAGCACACCCGCAAGGCATTTCTTTCACCAAAATCATACCGCAATCGAGGGAACCAGCCCTATTACTGTATTATAAAACTAGACTATTATGGCAGGCTCTCCATTTCCCTATGCATCTTTTAACTCTAAAGACAAGTAACTCCTATTTGTATTCAAAAAAGACTCAATTCAAGCATATTAAAGTTCATGGGCAACCCCCACCCCACTTTGTGTCTTAAGCAAACTTTCCTCTAGCTAGGACCTGGGCTTTTCCTTCTTTTTCATGGGAGTAAATTTCAGCCTTTGAAAATAATGAACAGTTATGATCAGCATGATCTTTAAATACCTGCATTAGCCAAATGCTTTTGCAGCATTCTTTGTGCATCTTTTCACCCATCTTTGGGCTATGCCTGGTTTGCAGAATGTGGCCTATAGCACTCTCTGTTGCAAAATGCCAGGTCCAAGTTCATAGAATCATTTAGGTTAGAAGGAACCTCTTGGGATCATGTAGTCTAAGACCCCCTGCTCAAGCATGGTCAGCTACAGCAGGCTGCCCAGGATCATGTCCAGTCAGGTTTTGAGTATCTCATGGGATGGTGACTCCTCAACCTTTCTGGGCAACTTGTTCTAATATTTGACCACCCTTACAGTAAAAAGCTGTTTCTTTGTGTTCAGATGGAATCACTGTGCTTTAACTCATGTCTGCTGCCCATTAGTCCTGTCACTGAGAGCTACTGAGAAGAGCCTAGCTCCTCTATCTTCATTGTCTCCCACTGCATATTTATACACAGTGGTAAGATCTCCCCCAAGTCTTTTCTTTCCCGAGCTGAAGAGCTCCAGCTTTCCCAGCCTCTCATACACAGCCTTGTGCTAGACTTGCTCCAGTAAGCTTCTATCTTTTTTGTACTGGGGAGCCCAGAACTGGACACAGCACTCTAGATGCATCCTCATCAGTGCTGAGAGTAGAGGAAGGATCATCTCCCTCAGCCTGCTAGCAAAGCTTTGGCCTTTATTGCCACAAGGGTGCATTGCTGGTTCACAGTCAGTTTGCTGTCCACCAGGACCACAAGGTCTTTCTCGACCAAGCGGCTTTCCAGCCAGTCAGCTCCCAAGTTGCACTAGTGCCTTGGGCTGTTCCTCAGGGAGCAAGACTTTGCATACCCCTTCGTTGAACTTTGTGAGAAGCCTCTGCCCGGTTCTCCAGCCTGATGAGGTCTCTTTGAAAGGCAGTACATCATCTGGTGTTACCAGCCACTCCTTTCAATTTCATATGGTTTTCAAACTTGAAGAGGGACACACTCCATCCCATAATCCAGGTCATTTATAAAGGTGTTGAATAGTATTGGCCCCAGTATTAAGTCACAGGGTACACCACTACTGACTTGCCTGCAAATGGATTTTGTGCCACTAATTACAACCCCCTTATGCCCACTCGTTTGGCAAGTTCTTAATCTACCTCTCTTTGCATTTGCACCATTAAACCTGTACTTTATCAGTCTGCCTACTAAAAGGTAAACAACGTGGACTGCTCTCACATCATCCACAAAGCTAGTTGTCTGTGTAGAAGGCAAGGAGGTTGGTCAAACACAACTTCCCCTTTGTAAATCAATGCTGACTACTCCTGATCACCTTCTTGTCCTTCATGTCTTTGGAAATGCTTTCCAGGAAGATCTTCTCCACCGCTTTCCCAATGATTAAGGTGAAGCTGACTAGCCTGTAGCTCCCCAAATCTTTCTTCTTGTTTTTCTTGAAGATAGGAGTGATTTTTTTTTCCAGTCTACTGGAAGATCTCCCTATCTCCATAACCATTCAAAGATAATTAAGAGTGGCCTTGCAATGGTCTCAGGGGCCTGGCATCCATGAAGGCTTATTTTACTGGTAGAGACTAATGCAAAGAAGGCACTAACACATCTTCCCTACCCCATTTGACAGCAGGCCCACCATTTGCTGTTTATGTACTTGTAGAATCAGTTCTTGCTGTTCTGCCTGAAGGCTGAGGAACTATCCCATAGCTAATGGCTACTCCTGCTCCTTAAGCCACATGCCCTTTGCTAGACTCGTAATACCTCTCATGTTCTGGGGCAATAAGGAAAATGCTTTGATTCCACTGGGGGTGGTTCAGGAGTCCAAGCTGATTTTCCAAGCCTATGCTTTGTGCAGTGGAAGGCAACATACAAAAATGGTATTTTTCATGTTTTGCTCTTTAAAATATTTATTTCTACTACTATCTCCAATTTCTGTATAAATGGGTAATGTTCTAGATAAGGTAAGGATATAAGAAATACTTGGAGGCTCAAGTATTGTATCAGAAATATGTGCTGACTTTGTAAAAACCAACTACATTTTACATTAGGCAAAATAATGAATAAACTTTTCTGATTAGGAAGATGTAAAATAAATGAGTGGTTTTCCCTGTAAATTCTACTGCAGAAGTCACCTGTATGACTTGTACTTAACCTTTTTCTTCTCATGCAGCATTACAGTACTTCCCCCCTACCCATCCCACAAAACAAAACAAAAAAAAAAAAAAAAAAAAAAAACACCAAACAAAAAAAAACCCCAAATATTCCACTAGTTGTTACAGATTGCACTTTTAAAGCACAGACTTGCCAGTCCTCAGCATTTCCAGTGTCCTATTTAAAATGTTGACATACACAGTCTTTATTTTATGAAACTGGAAGATTTCGCCTAAGTACTTCTTTTGATGCTGGAGAAATGTTATCTGGGAAGATGACTTCAAACTCTATAATTAAGTCTCCACGTTGGTCAGGATTTTTGGGAAATGGCAAACCATATCCTATAATCCTTCTTCTCATCCCAGGCTTTACAACTTCATTTACTGTCATAGGTATGGTTCTTCCTTCTATCGTTGGCACGTTGAAAGAGCTGCCACATAAAGCCTAAAGAAAAATTGTATCATGAGGGAAAAAAGAAAAGAAAAGAAAAGAAAAGAAAAAATTGGTCAGAACTTTATTTGTACCTAACCTGATTTTAACTCATTTAGAAAAGACTAGCATTCCAAACAGTATTTCCACTGTGCACTCCTGAGATGACAAAATCCAAATACAGTGCTCCTCTCAAAAAGAGAAGTCTTCAATTTGCCATTGAATATCACAGAATTTACTAATTTTATGCAATGGCCACTGACTGGTAATGAGATTATACACCCTTCAAAGACTTTATCAAATAAGAAAGTAGCCGAGATAGAGTGAATTCTTCACTCATACTTCTCTACAGATGTCCAGCTTCTCAGTTTCCATTGGAAAGAGTCCTGTTCCATTTGCTGTGTGTTGGCATTGTACAGGGGTTTACCCTAATACACTATCAACCTATACTATATGACATTGCAGAGCAAGTGTCTATATGCAGAGGCACTGAATTTCACAGCCATCTTCAGACAGCATTTGCAATGCTCAAAGAAAAGCAAACAACTATTCTAGTGCATCAAAAATAAAACATCACTGACCTCCTCCTGTTTTATCCAATAGCTTGCTTTCTTTTCTAGGACCCAATAGCAACATTCTGATTCCTCCAACATCACCTGATTCAGCACACTTAGTCTATACTGATAATGTCCAATTCACATAATACAGTAAGCCTAAATAGGCTTTTATCTATGAAGGTACTATATTATCCACATCAACATTAAACACTGTCTTTTCTCCCTCATCTTGTTTTAGGTGCCTCAACTCACTTAAAATGTATTTTAGATAAGAATCCTTTAAGGAGAGAGCTCATCATGTACACAAAGAGCTTATAATGCAAGCAGGAGTTTATTTCTCCACCTAATGCTAATTAAGAAATAAAAACACATTACACACACTCAGCTACAGTATCTTTTAAATGGTGAACATATCAGGGCTTGAGTTCTTAAGAACTCTGCTCACTTGTCTTCCTGATTTTCCCTTTTGAAAGCCAATGTGTTTTGACTCAGAACAGAATATAAAAAAAAGCTATACCATTTTTGTTGTTATATATAGCTCCTATAACACCTGTTCACAATAATTTATCCTCATGAAATCAATCTTCATGTACTTTGAAATCACACTGAAATAACTTATGACATAAAAAGGGAGACTTAGAATTTGTTGGCAGTGAAAGTATTTAAGACATTTCTACTTTGTCCTACAGAAATAGCAATCATATCGCAGCAGTAAAAAGCATGCTGTATTTGATGTACTTGTTAATTGTATTTGTGTTTGTTACTTCAGCTTTTCCTTTTTTTTTCCCCATCAAAAAGTTACTGCTTCTACTATAAATAATGGTGCTCTGTGGCCACAGTGACATTACAAGAGTGAAACTATTAAAAAAAAAAACAAAAACCAACAACAAAAAAAAACCCCACAGGAAGTTTACTGCTGCCACACAGGGTAGCCACTGTATCACACTGTAACAGGTTTAAATATTTAGAGTTCTACTAAAAGAGAAACTTACCTCCCTTAAGCTGATCTTAACAGGATAGATAATATTTGATCCATCTCTTTTGAAGTGAGAGTGCGGTTTATCTTTAATGATAAAAACAATATCAGCTGGAATTGTGTTAGGTGTTTCATCACCTTCTTTCGGAAAAGTGATTTTGGTGCCTTCTTTCCATCCTCTTTTTATCTCAATAGTAAGAATTTTGTCCTCTGTTCGGACACTTCTGCCATCTGGGTTAAGCCTTTTACGTGAAATTCTCATCCTTTTTGTGCAGCCATGATAAATCTCTTCCAATGACACTTTTAGTTCATGGATTACAGGGGGATCTTGTTTACGACGTAACTGACTACCAACTGTATTTCTTTCCCTTGGAAAACCATTCATACTAAAACTAGTGAAGGATCCAAATGGGTCACCATCCACCTCCATGTCTTCAGTGTCTCTGCCACCAGGCATCCTCCTTCCAAAGAAGATCTCAAAAGGATTTGTGCCACCAAAGAAAGCTGCAAATGTAGCATGTGGATCACCATGGAAGGAGTACCGGAAGGTACCACCCTGTCCATCAGATCCTCCAGCTCCTCCTTTCAGACCTAAGTAAGACAAATAAGCAAAGTTAAAAACAAATATAATATCAGCATAAGCTTTCCTATTGTAGAGTGTAATGATACCAGAACTGATGAGTCAAAAGGTCTTTGCAGTAGAGTGAAAGGTCTCCTTTTCAACGAGGACTCGCCAACAGCCTATGCAGTACCAACCAGTAATTCAACAGCTTGAACAGAAATAAAGTCTCTGAAGCTCTAGAATGACCCCTACACTTCTGCAAAATCTGTTGGAAGTTGCATTCCTCTTCAAGATCACTTCTGGGGAAAATTATACAGTATCATATGCAACATTATCCATAGCCTCCGCTGTTCAGCTTAAACTTGGTGTTAATTAGCTTTACCTCTTTATCTTTCAGTTTGAGTAAAAACTAAAATGCCAATAGTAAAGCAGCGATATGCCTCGTTAATGTTCAGTTTAGCATCCCAAACTTACCAGAGCTTGTGCTCCTATGATATAAAATAGGTAAGAAACCTGGGAACTTTTTTCAATGCATCCACAAATAACAATAGCTTGGAAGTTCCTAAGACCCATTTGGGTACAAAGACCTTGAATTTACTGTCACTGTCTCTGTGCAAAACAAACAATGTTCTCAAATAGCTTTGTTCTTTCTCTTCTATCTTCTACAAGGAGAGATCTACATTTCATTTCTTCCAGATAAGAGTTCTCTCACAATTCTTACTGGACAGTCCCTTGTATTTTCTGCTCTCTCATTCCAAACCCAGCTAAAAATCAATTTTCCTAAATGCCTCTTTCCCAACAGGTGATCTCTAAGTATTTCCTCGTAATAGTTAGTGCTCTCCTGCACTGACCATTTCAGGATACTTTCTCAAACCTTTAGGATGAGAGGCTGAAAGTCTTCTTAAGAGATACTTTTATTTCTAAATTTACAATGTTTGCCTGGTTTGGGGTGGGTTTTTTTCCAGTCTTACACAGCTCAGTACTACAGCTGCTATCCTGGTTCCATAGCCATAAAAATCTGAACACTTACAGTAGGGAGGCATGCCTTCCCTGAATTTGAAAACGTGGTTTGGTTGGGGTTTTTTTGGCTGTTTTGGACCTTCTGTGCTTAAGCTCAGTAGTAGTGGTTAACAGCAACCAAGACAGTAGGATGAGAATGCTTTCCCCATGCCAATATCAGACAATATTAAAAGTACTTAGCAACATGTAGTACATCCTTCTGTCACAGTACAATTAATATCAAACAAGCAGATCAGTGGAGTCAATCTCTGATAGTAGAAGGACACTTCCTAAAATAGCTAGCTCAAAGTTACTGAAGGCACATCAAGTTTCTGGCTGTAAAAACACTATTTCCTCTGTCCTCCCACCCCACCCACTGCCTTTCCCTCACAACTTCCAGTTACACTCTCAGATGTAACTGAAGAACTCAGAGAGCAACTGAGGCATTAGTAGTTATTTCGGATTCACCACTCAAAAATTCATACTTAAGTTTAGTATTATGTCCCAAATAAACAGAAATCTGCATTTTGAACCTCTATCTTCAAGTATGCAACACTAGGATGCCAAAGGCTGCAATGCTTTAAATGCTTTACTTCAAGCTCTTTGGTAAAAGTGACTAAAGTGCTATTTTAGGATGAGCTGCTGCACAAGACTTAATATGCAAATGAATAAATAGGTATATAATGATACACAGAAAAGAGGCAGTGGGTGAGAAGGAACAAGTGCAAGAAGGCAAAAGACTCAAAAGACAACAATAAAGACCTCTGGTATCTACATAAATGCTTTTTTCCTAGAATGCTTCACTAACAGCAGTAAAGCTTTGAACCCATGCACTGGAAGAGAAGACCATAAAAACCCCGCATCCTCTGTAGAAACTGAAGGTCTTCTACATGAATTTATGGATGTTAATTATATTAAATCCTATGGATGACAGAGGACCAAATTACTATGTAGTCATAAGAGGCCACAATTCTCCCTAAAGTACTGCTATTTAAGTGTCCTCCTTTATATTAACAAAAAACACGGCCCTGAGTGAATGGCAATGAGTGAGGGGACCTACTTGGCACAACAGAAGTAATGATTTCATGTGGAATTTCTGATACCGTACATTTAGGGACAGGGATGTTAATGACTTCCTCTGTTGCTCAATTGTAAGACTGAAAGTCACATTGGTCAAAAAAAAAAAAAAAAAAAAGTCATCCTCTCTGGATATCCATTTTAGGATAAATATGACATTTCTGAGGCCTCATTCTCTTGGCATGTTATCACTGTTTACAATTAAAGCTAAAAAATTGTTCTGGTATTTCATGACATCAGCCAAATTCTTTCCTCTCCAGGCAAGAAGCCAAGGACAACTATCGACTGGACACCTGGGCTTCTGCTCAGGACTACCCTACCTAGATCAAGCAGATTACCCTTTAGCAAAAATTTAAGAAATTAATATATCTCTTTCAACTGCACCTCAAAAAGTGCTATGGCAAGGGAAGGCAGCAGTAAGTTATCCCAAAAAGCTACTTGTGGGTCATTCAGTATTTTTGAATTCATTAACTTTTTTGTCTGTCAAGTACAAAAAAAAAAAAAAAAAAAAAAAAAAAAGAAAAAGAAAAAAACCATTAAAAAACTATATCAGCACTAAAACTCTGCAATACAGTTTATGTATTAAAATTAATGAGTCCAACTGCGAAGCAGTTCAAATACATTGCCTAAAAATCAACACATTTTGCTTCATTTAACATAATGAAAGCAACTGATCACAGCAAAACAGACATATACATACCTTCCTCCCCAAACTGATCATAAATGTCTCTCTTTTTGGGATCACTCAGCACTTCATAAGCTTCTGCAATCTCTTTGAATTTTTCCTCTGCATGAGGAGACTTGTTCTTATCTGGATGCCATTTAAGCGCTTGTTTTCTGTAAGCCTTTTTGATATCCTCTTCAGAAGCCCCTTTTTCAATTCCCAGGATAGAATAATAATCTTTCCCCATCTTGACTGTTGGAAGAATTCAGATTTTCCTTGCTATAGCAAAAGCACTGTCCAGTGTCTTAGCAACAGAGAGATGCTAGAGAAGGAAAAACAAAAATCAGATTTGGAATTGAAACAAACAGAACTGTTACAAATCAACACTTTCCAATATGTTAAAGAAACACTAGACAGCGTCTCCTTATTTCATTCTTTCCCTTGCTGCTCATTTATAAATAATTATACACAGTGGACAAGACACAGCCCTCTTTAGAGCCCTCCCACCTACAGTACGTGTCTCCGCTCTTTCTAGAACAACAAATAATACAGGACGTCATTTCCCTGACTGCCCCAGCTGAACAGTCAGCACAGCTTTCACTCCCTCTTTCACACATACGCATGCGCGCACACACACGCACACAGAGAAAATGCTGAACTTCTATCTCCTCCCTTCTCAAGCAACTAGAAAGTTTAAAGGTTTAATAGTATAATAGTGCCTTGCACCACCAGGGCTGAATCCAGTCTGCTCTGCAGACAACTCCCCCAGTAGTAATGCCAGAGCCCATCTAAATTAATTATAGCATTTTACTTCACTGTTTCTATAGAGACAGCTGTACGCATAACTGTTTTCTAAACATATCAATGTGGATTTGTACTCTTTCCAGCGAAGGCTACAGAGTATTTTGCACCAAAGTAACTACAAAGCTTCAGAAAGCATAACTTAACTTCTTTAAAATTAAGCCACCTTCCACCACATTTGACTGCAGCCATATATAATTAAGCAGTAAGAAATCAAATCTAAGAAAACACCATTCAGATTACCACAGCTCAAGCCATTCAACTATAGCAGGCCCTGACCTCCTTCTACACAAGACTATTATACAAGTATGGCAGATAAATTTCATCTAATGGGATGTTAGCAACAGAAAAATACCTAGTTTCTATGCATCTGTTCTACAATACACAGTGCAATGAAGTATTTCTCAAGCTGAGGGAATGGTATGGAAGCTCCAGCCTGCAAGACTTCTTTAAGAGCTATAGGTCAAGGAATTATCACTACTTGTCAGTATGGCAATAAACTTCAAGACTAATTGAGCTTGAAGAAACACTCCTCCCTGGAACAAAGTACTAAAATACACCATTTTGGTCATATCTAGAAGTTACCTGTATGAAGACATTCCCAGGCTCAATTATGAAGTTACCTGTGTGAAGACAATTATGTTCAACTGCCTGCCTTTTAATGATAAAAAGAAAGGCAGCATATAATAGCCAAGGGACCATCAAACTCAACTGAAGAAAACAAACCTTCTGATTGAGGGAATATTATTATTGGTTTTCAAAACCTGCTCTAACTTAGAAGGAGGCTGACAGTGTCACCCCCCTATTCCTCACATACTATCCTTTTCTATTTCTGCAATAGGATTGGCTACATTTCCTCAATGTATCCAGGAGTTGCTTAATGTATACATTTTTTTTTATGAAGACAGAATAAAGATGAGATTACATCACAGTATTTGAGAAAGCAGTAACTTCTGCATATCTGAAGTTATTTCAAATGTAACAGAGTACATTTGTACCAAATGTGCCAAAGGGTACTGAAAAAAGGAATCGGCTGTGCTTGCCACCAAATCTCTCAGGACTTACTTGCATTTTTGGAACACTGGAAGATACGAGGTTACAGAATCACTCTTTACAGTTAAAGAAGGAAGTTGTTGCCAAGCTCCACGTGGAATAAAGCTATTCTTCTACTAATCATCCTTTTTATCTTTCTTTTGAAAGTGCTGCTTTTGTTAATTTATAATTAGTAGTTCAGATAAATTCTCATAGACTTGCATTCTAAATTCAGCATATGGAGTTTTGAAAAGCAGTAAGTACAATAGCTTGAATTAAAATTGGACTTCAGTTGATTTTATGTACCACTCCCTAGGAAGCTACTTTACCTACATGTGTTAGTGGGCAGTTTTAACCTTACTATGCTCTAGAAGTGGTTGCAAACAGGACAAATCACTATCCAAACCCAGCAGTTATCATACTCTGAACTACAACAGGAAACAAACATCATAACTATCAACAGTGTAAGATTTAGAGCAGCCTTAATCTCTTGCAAAACTAGAGAACAAGTTGTTGTGCTCAGCTATGCTCCCATGGTATGGTTTGAGCAACATCTGGGGGGGTCATAACTTACATTACCTTAAGTACTCCCACCAGTGAGCGTCTGAGAAGGACCCCATGACATTTGGGTCACTGTGTTGTCATATAATGGAATTGTCAGAACAGCAGAAACTCAGACTAGTTTCAGGATTGTATTTTTCATTATGTTTATCAAAACCTCTACTCAATGGAAGTGGCAGGACACATACACTAGTTTAATAAAAACAAGGCATAAGAAGTTTTCCCCTTTGAGAATATAATATTAAACACTGATGTCCTTTTAAGCATCAAAAGGATACTGAAGGAGCTGCAATTAGCAAAGCTTAGCACTCCCTTTGTAAAACACAGGAATTAATTTCCTGTGTTTCATTAAAGACACAATGGTCAGGATTTCTCTTAAACCAAGTTTGTTTTCCTTGAATGTCAAAACTTACTAATTCTGGTAACAACAAAAGTTACACTGGGACATTCTGACAATCAGTCACAGTCAGTAACTGTTCAGGCATCCTTTCTCTCCCTACAGAGAGGAGTGCCAAGTTATACCCCTAATTAGATAAGTTATTCCCCCAAAATGAAGTCACTTAAGATTCTGAGCAAGATGTACAGCATCACTTCTACTTCCTGCTCTGCACGGGAATCTTCATGTCAGAATGAATTTACAGTCTAGAATTTCACATCTTCTAAGAGTTGACAGGACAACTGGAGTGTCGCCTTCCAGAAAACACGTTACTTCTTTTTTGCTGAGACCTTTTGGAAATACGTGTAGGCTGCAGTTCTTCTCACATGCTTTCGAGTTCTTTAATTTGTAATAGAAGAGATATACCTCTTAGAAGTAGTGAAAACTTTTAAAAATTATTATTCAAAGACTAGCATTCATAAGATGAACATCTAATGATCATGCTAATTATCATTTGGGTACATCCAGTCATACCATGACATCTTAAGACACTGGAATTCCATCTGGTAACGGTGATAAGTTCTTACATCTTCCAATCTTCTAGTATTAGAGCAATTTCAAGGACAGATCAATCACAGCTGTTAGATTTTGAGAACTCTAAATATCTGATCTTTGCAATTCTTTTTTGTCCATTTTGTCATTTGATCCCACATTCCTCTTCAGAGGAAAAGAAAACAAGGAAAATCCTTCATGTACTCTCCAAAGACTTCTGGCATTGCAGTCCCTTTGAGTAAGCACAGATAAACAGAAACCAAAACAGCTTAGGGGGAAAAAAAAAAACAACCAAACAAAAACAACCAACCAAAAAACAAAAACACACCACCACCAAAAAACACACATACACACAAAACCTTCACCACCAAAGCCCCCTTAGTTTTACAACTATAGTCCTACCTTCCCTATTATATATGTTACTGTAAACACCTAGAATTGGAAGCATTTAAAAAACTCTCCTAGACTGAGAAGATTCCATTTCTAATATGTTTAAATAAGATTCTTATTTTTTGTTTAAATGCTGAATAAGTGTCCCCTACCTACTTTCGAGTACTGTCATAGTACTCTTATGCACTGAGAAAATTAGCAGCCTGTATTTGTTCCATGCTTCCTTACACTGATGTTATTTGTTATAGTCCAAATTAAAATCCAAATACATAAAATGGGAATTTCAGTTCAAGCTTTCTAAAGTCATTTGGGGAAAAAATTGTGCCTTCAACTGTAACAAATTACTAAAGAGCCAAATAGACAATTTACTAACGGTGCAGAACTTGCCTAACTTAAGCCCACTTTTATCTAGAGGATTTTCTATTGTCTTTGATCAAAACCAAGAAAATAACATTGCACTTTTGGAATACAAGAATTCCTTTTTTTTAATTTAAAAATGTTTATGAAATAAACACTAGGAAGCTGTAACTTGTCCCTTTGATAGTTTACCTTCACTTCCAAGATAGAGTTTGGCTACTTACATTCAGCATTTCACTTGAGTTAGTATTTCAGCGAAATAATTGTGGCTTTAAAGTATCTTTCCCATTATTCACTCTGAACAACTGTACTTCAACTCACATACATATGGACAAGTGCTACACATCATAACTTTGGCAGAAGAGTGGGAGCAAGGTCATACCACTTCCAGGTCTTGAAACACATCAACAACATTAACTCTTGAATTCATTGTCTCTTTAAAGAAGACTTCATAAGGACTGAAATAAATTAAGGAAACATTCACAACAATAGTCACACTGAATTCAAATTCTAGATTAATCACAAATTAGCACCAGTATAAGGCTATTTTAAGGAAAAGCTTCTATGCAGGACAGTATCATTATTCCCTGAAATATGTGAGGTTGAACAAAAATACTCATTATTTCCTATAAATTAAGCTATTTCTTCTGCATTCATCACCTATTAAACTTCAGAAACAAAACTGAAAAAGACAGGACTAGATCACAGAACAAGTCGAAGAGCAAACAAAACCACAAAGGCAAATTCCAGACAGATCACAACTATAAATACACATGTGCACATAAATGTCAAGGCAGAGGAGCCAAATCCCTCCCCAGAAAAAGCTGTTTCACAATTAAGTATCATAATATTTGCAAACCCACATTGATGAATGGAATAAATCAACACTTCCTCTACAATGATTTGAAGAAAGCACATCCATATACGAAAGTAAAATTTACCGTAAGACCATCCATTATTTTCTCAGAGAAAAAGAATTTCACAATGACTTTTCTCCCCACCATCTTCAATTGTATGTAGCAGTTAACTGAGCTACGTTTATACTTTTGGATTGTGAATAAGACCTTGCACAAGCAAACTTCATTCATGAATTCATTAAATAGTTTCACTACAGAAGTATTCATAAATAGAAATAAATTCTAGAGTTTACTACACTTTCTATATTTAAAAAGTCGATAGCATTGTCTGGAAAGAACCAGTCAGATTATTTTTGGTTTGGGAAGAGATATTAAATGAAGCTGCAGGATACAAAGTTATTAGAGACAATTAAATTCATTTTATTTAAGTTATACTGGTCCTAGCATCAACAAAAGTATTTTATATTGGTAGTACTGGTTCTGTTTCAAAATTATAATATTCCTGAAATATCATAAAGTTATGCTCCTGCCAGCAAGCCAAAGGGACATGTTTTTAAGGTCTTTTGTGGAAAAACCTACTTTAAATATACATTCCAGAGCTGACATGAATTTATAGCTCAAGTTCAAGTGTTCTATCTCAAAATGCATACTGCTATGACCCAGAGATATAATGTTGCCACTTTGGAACTTGGAAAATGAATTTTTAAGCCTGTGATTCATACAGCCTTCGATTTTATTTGGAAAATTTACATGAAAAGACAGCAGGCACTAGCAATTTTGTTTTAACTAGTTTTCTTTTTCTTGTTACTTTTGTAACAACAGACCAAAAGCTAGAAATGCTATGCACAACTGAATATGTCCATCATAGTTTCACATTAAAACTTACTATCATTTATTATATATTAAGTTACAGGGTTGGGTTTTTCTCTTCAGAAATTGAATATTTCTGATATAGACAATGCTAGAAAAACAATAAAGAAAATAAGTTTATCTAAATTTCAAGTATTTTTATATTAAACACAGTCACAACTATCTTCAAAAACATGACTAGGACACTAACAACACATGCACACTGATCCCTCATCACCACATAGCAAACTTACATGTCATTAACAAAGAATTGCTTTCTCATACCTGATTCTTGTCTACTAAGTCATAATCGCTACTGTAGTGGAAGAAAAAAATACACTCGGAAGAATTTTCCAAGTTTAACTTTCCACTGCTGAGATGGAATGAACGTCTTATTGCAAGCAGGCAAAGTTCTTAGGACTCAGTAATGATGTAACATGTTGATGACAATGCAACTAACTCCCCCTTACTTCACAATGGTGTGATTAACTACTTCAGTCAATTACCAGATTGCACTTAGGAGGAAAAAAATAAAAGGGAATATCTGAAGTATGGTCACACAAAGCAACACAGACACAAAGTATTTTCATCTACAGATTAAGGCTTCCCTCTTCTGAAAGAATTGAGATTCCACAAATACTTTTCGATTCCTTACTTAGATTCAGTGTCCAGTTCCCACCCACATAAATTTCTGTAAAGGATTCTTCATCAAAACAAGTTGATTGGTCAACAAGGAAAAATGCCAATCATGCAAAACATTTAAGAGGTTCCCTCATATTACTGACTACGCCTATTTACCACACTATCGCAAACTTCAAGTAGTAACACTGTTGCCACACACTTGTGTAAACCTCTATATGGAAAAGAATACTGCGTTGGTAAGGAGAAATATCTTCTTACTGTTACTACAAAAAAAAAAATAATCAAATTCATAAGGAAGCTGAAGTTCCTTTCCATCTAAGAAAACATTCTGTTTTGATGAGTTCTGTACAATTTACTATTAAGCTACCAGTTTGGGTCAAAGAAATCAGAAAAATAGAGTAGTCAAAGTTCCTCCTTTCAATTTGACACATAAATCCGTGGGTTTGTCCTAACTACTTTTGGCTCTGACTGCTATCACAGTCAAATTTATCCAGGAGTCAAGGTATTCTGTCCTGAAACAACCCACATGCAAATAAAGAATTAGACTTAATTAGATATTTATCACACTGTACCAGTCAGGTTTCTGACTCCCTTGTCACCAACCTTCCCATGTTGGTTATGTAACAAGTAAAGATATTTAATATTATGAACAGCTTAAGGCTTTGTAATTGTTCAGTTTCCCTCCAACACTAGTTGCTTTTCATTTGAATGTATTAAGTTTTATAGCCTTTCCAGTAATTGTTTTAAGAATCAACATACTGCTGTACAACATACAATGCAAGTATTTCAGATTCTCAAGTGCTGACATACCCAGACCCTGCAGACATTTAAAATATTGTCACAAAGGAGTATTTTATCGGTTATACATATGCCACAGGCTTCCGTGTTAGTGTTTTCTCACCGTGAATAGTATACCACGTAACAAAATAGATACTGTTTATAAAAAGTAAAATTGCTGACTAATTTTGATCAGTGTGAAAAAGAATACAAGATTGCTTGGTAGCCAGAAAAAAAAGCCACAGAAGTGCTAGAAGGTACTAGGTAAGGAACAGAGAACAAACCAGAAAACATCCTAATATCATATGAACATATGTACATCTACAACATAACCCTGGTGTAGTTCTGTTCCCCAACTCCCAAAAAAAGTTGGGTTTTGTTTTTAAACATGCTCAGAGAAGGACCATAAAAAATGATCAAAGATATGCAAATGCTCCCACATGAGAAACAACTGAGGAGGCTTGAGTTCTTCAGTCTGTAAAGACAGAAGTCACAGAGGTCTACAAGATCTACAAATGACAGAGAAAGGAAGAGAAGGCATGAACTGTTCATGGTCTGCTCCCATCTAAGCCAGAGTCACCACGTGAAACAGCAGAACCCATTTTCAACAATAAAATTAAGAAGCTCTACAAGTGATAGAATTACTTGCTAAAGGACACTCAAAAACAGTTTCAGTGGGACACTGAAGAAAACAGTATAGAAGAGATCCCCTGTAAATTTCTCGCCAGAGAAGCCAGAGCAGGAATTCCCTGAGCTGCAAATATTTGGAAGCCTAGGAAAGAGGAAAGACAATCAAGTGTTTCCTTTGTTCTACATTTCTCTGAGGCATCTACTTATGGCCACTTTCGAATTACCAGGCTAAACAGATCACTTAATGGACAACCAGTTCAGCGGTCTCTAGATGAGCACCTTTATTAGAGTCACTAAAATCTCAATATAACGTAATTGAGCCACTTCCATGTTGTAAAAATTGAACACTTTCTAACACAGAAGCTTAAAATGCGAGCATTGGCACTATGCAATCAACCTCAGAGACACACAGATGCTGTCAAAAGGTATGGGTTCAGCCAAGTGCTAGAGGTCTGCTCCACCCAACATCTTAGAAGTGTTTGAGTACTCTTTATTCTACATGCTTCTTTGTCATAAAACTGGAGTATTGTCTTTTATATATTGAAAAAAAAATATATTAATTCTGCCAGGAGGGTTGGTGGGAACTGTTTTGTTTTGGGTTTTTTTGGGGGGTGTTCTGTTTTGGTGGGGGGAGGGGTGTTGATGATTTGTTGAGGTTTTCAGTTTGTTGGGGTTTTTTTAATGTACCTACACTAGAGGCATGTTACTTAAAACTGACTTGAAATTACAATGCAGGGTACCACTTGCAACCATGCTTGCCTCCTCTTTCTCTCTTGCCACCTCTACATCTTTTCCTATAAAACAAGTACATAAAAAGGACATGCAGACCTCTGCCCTCATACTCCTACCTCCAGATCTGTTTACTATATAAACCTTGGAAAATAAGCAATAAATATAAAATATATCTGTACTGTTTTCCATCTAAGTGACATAGAGGGGTGTTGTTTAGAATAAGCAGACTTTTTTTGAACAGGTACTTAACACATGTAAAGATGCTTCTAATATTCCTGTTTTCAGTAAACGTGAGGCTTAATTCGACATTAGCATTCACTGGATTCAGCCCCACTCCTGCAGCACAGAAGGGGTCAAAATCTCCCCTAAAAGCATAGAGACAGAATAGCAAACTCATATGCTACTCCTGCAGTCCTACATTCTCCATCCCACAGACCAGAGCCAGCTGGCGCAAACCGAAGTAACATTTGCTCTGGGCTAGCTGAGACTGGACATAAGGCCAGCCAGCTCAGACCCTGGGAACCAGGGTTGGCTCCCTACCAGTCCTTCTACCAAATGAATCCTGGTGTAGAACTTCTGTGACCTAATAGTAGTGGTATGTACTGATTAACAGGAAAAGGACAATGGAAAAATAGCGTTAGTTTCCACAACAGCCCTTGCTGACTTTCCTTCAAGAAACTGGAACGGAAAAGTTTCGGTTTTTTTAAAGGCATTTTAAATGCATTTGTTTCAATACCCTACATAAAATTAGTTATCACAGTTACCTAATCACCAAGGAAACATTAGGACAGGCAGGCTGTTTAATATCCATTTCAGTGGAAGTAGCATACAACAGCTCCTCTTTTAGCCTTTCACCTGTAAATAAGGGAAGATATCCACCACCTCTAACTATTTATTGGTGTTTACCTTAACTATGGTAGCAATCCCTTCATTCACAGCAAAGAAATCCTAAGGGGTTTCTTCCCCCAAACAATATAATTAACAACACATTGTCTTAGCAAAGCAGCAGCAGCAGAGCATTCAGGGCACCTGCAGAATAAAGACAGTACTTACAATTCAGCTCTTGCTAAAAATCTCTGGGAAGTTGGCATTTGCACAACTCAGATACGACCTGCTCTGAACCTGAAGTCTTTCTTTCCAATGGTTCTCACCCTATCACTAAGCATTTGGAATCATTCTATTTAAAAAAATAAAACCAGCTCCAACACACTGCCAGTTTGGAACACTCACTAGTGGAACATAACACATTATAGAAATATTTTCCTAATGGTGAAGATGTTCAACAAGTTTAAATAGAAGACTGACACGTTCATCTAGAGTTTTACCACTACTTCAGTCATGTTCCATAATTAAGGAACAGACAGAAGTCATGTCTGCAAGTTATTTCTTCCTCCTCATTTTCTGACACAATTGAAAAAACTATCAACAAACAGACCAGCTGAGAGGAAAAAAAAAAACCAAACAAAAAAACCATGATACTGATCATAGCTATGGATCACATGTAAGAGGGTGAAGGATAGATTGAAGATGTTTTTTCCCCCCCTCCAATAGAAAATAAGCTATTTTCTCAGTCTTGATGAAGAGACAAACTGCAAGAACAAGTAAATCCACTTGGAAAAGTGACTCAGCTACACTGTATTGTTTTTAATTGTCATTATACTCCAGCAAGATGAACATTATTAATTCATTACCAAATAAGGAACTGCACACATTTTTGCTGTGGACATGTGATCACACTGTTCTTACATAAGCAAAAGGAGATGGTCACACACGATGCTTTTTCCAGAGTGTGCTCGTTGAAATCCCACCCAGCTGCTGATTCACGCAGCTAGTTTTACATGCAAGGCTGAAAACACACATGCTTAACTGTTGCATAAAGACAGGAATTTGAAAAAATGTCAGAAAAACAGTTTAACCTGAAAGGAGAATATCTATCAGTAAGACTGTACTTCTGTTCACCTACAGGAGACAGAAATAAAGGCAGCCCTAGTTATATTTATAAGAATCTTCAGTAATAGAAGTCAAAATAGTTGCTCACTACTCTTTCAAATGTTTCAACCATAGCTCAAATCAGGTTTCTTTATATTCTCTACAGGAAATAACCCATCCATAGTCAAAAGGTTTACAGGTATATGGTTTTCTGTTTAAGCTAAACTTATGGAACCTCCTGTTTTCTTGCTTTTCATTCATATCAAGTCATGACATCCACATCACTGATTTTTGAGTGATACCCAAAATTAACCCAGAAACATTATCCCTTTCCAGTTTATGCAGCATTGTAATTGAGGGCTCATTTTTAAACACAACTGGGCTTTTAATGATTACACCAAGATACTTTTAACCACCTGATACTGAGGGGGCAGTTAAGACTATAGCTTTCTCTAAGCTGTCTTTGGATATTGATTTATTAAAGAAAAATATCCTTGCACATTCATAAACCTCACTGCAAACATTTATTTTCCCCAGAACATGAATGTAACGCTACCAATAAAGTTTAAGAGGATTTTCAGTCATAATCACAGTTTTATGGACTGGAGGGATTGGTCATTTAAAGCTTCTGAACTAACCCTTCAGTTCTTCCTTCCTCAACCTCAGGAGATATTTACCTTTTATGCATTTTTTTTTTTTTATCTGACATAAATATATGCACAGTTCGGTTAAAAATAAGGTGATCTGACTCACAAATTAACAAATATAATTTTTAGTTATAATTAAACAGTATCAGAAAGAATACTACTAGGGATCAGGCCTATGTCATTAGGAAGTACACCAATCTCTAAAGTAATCAAGTTTTCCCCACCTTGAGATTAGAATTCTGAAGATTACTGCCTAATTTAACAAAATATGTATTTACAGTTTTATTAACAGGACCTGTAGCACACTTTTCAGTGCTTTCCTGACAGAGGGATACATTCTATCCTCTACAGCTACTACATTATTTGCTCTCCTTTGCAGAGTCCCTCACTCCCCATCTCTGCCTTTCTTAATTCTCACTCATATGTAACTTCCATGCCTTAGCTCCATCAACCAATTTAGTGAGGCCTTTCACACTTTTTCTTCCCACCATTCTCCACCATCTGGGAGGAGTTTTGCAAATGTCAACAGCAAACAAATTCTGAGCTCTCAAAGCTTTCTTTCCCATGACATCCACATAAAAACATCCACCCCCCTTGAACAAGTCAGAATCTGAACACTGATGACCACATTATCACACTGACTCATATTATCCAACTGCCTTTTGTACTACATTCTTTCTATATGGTGATCTACACTGTCTCATTGCATACTTCAGCAGTATTTAAAGACGTGCATGTTCTCAGACCTGTCCTTCCATATTTGTGACACACCTAATGAAATTTAATAGCCTTCTGTAAGCTAGTCAAAATCCTAGTCACATCAGTCTTTTACTGCTCAACTGTCCTCAAGCCCAGAATCAAATTTGCTGGTAGATAGCAACAGCATCCTTAGGGCAAAGTCCCCTTCTTCCCTTTTACTATTTAATTACCTTTCAGCAGCTCCAACCCAATTCTAGCTTTAAATCAAAATACATCAGTTTCACAAGAGTAAAACGTGCAAGACAAATGCTCTATGCAATCTACAGTATTTCTACAGCTTTTCTTCAAATACTTAACACAGTAAAACTGTTTTGCTAAGTGCAGCATGACTAAATGTAAGCCAGAACTCCAAATCTTTAGAGATTTTTGAAACTTACTACATAAAAATTGGTAGACACAGGACCAGATATGGGCTTAGAGGGCAAATCCACTCTCGCTCTTCTCCCAGAAGCCAAGAAAAAAAGCTGTGTTATCATCACTGAATGAAGGCAGATGTGACAGCAGCTGCAGCAGAGCAGGCTGTCCCTCTTCAACATTCCCACCTCCTCACACAAATACTTTTTCCTACCCCCCTCCAATTCCTCAGTAACAAACCATGCCCCTGCATCTGTGTAGAATGAAGCATAGTAGGAGTATTTGCTCACTAGGTAGGAAGACAGCTGGCCATCACTTAGATCACCCTGTGCAGGTGATCTAAGTAGGTGAATTCTGCACATTAATATTATTTCAGTCCTGAGAACGGTTCCTCTTGACCCCACCTCTCTCAAAAGAGAACTTAATTATGAACATTGCATAGATTTTGCAGACAGTTTAAGTTATGCTTTAGTATTATGGTTTTTCCACCAATACATGCTCTTTCAGATCCAAATTGTAAATCTGAAATTCATCATTACTTCTTCAGTGCACATGTAGTAAACATGAAAGCTCGCAACAAATCAGCAGTTGTTTGGATACAGAGAACATCCTGAATCTTCTCTCAGTAGTCCCATAAGTGAGTTTTCTACTGATAATATTGCAGATCCTGGACAGCCTTCGCTGACTTTTTGGATCCAGACTGGTTGATTTAAATCTCCCAAACCGATGAAATCATCAGAAGCCAATTGCAAATTTCCTCACACCAGCAATGACTTGCAGAAAGTGGAAGTGAGCAGATGTAAAGCTATCACAATGGTTATCCTTCTCTGATAGTTAGAGGCCATAATCAGTTTTCCTACAGAGGTGTTTAATGTACTGAGGCAAAGCTAAACAAAACATGGTACCCAGAGAGTTGCAGAGGCAACTTAAGAAATAGTTTATGACGCTGTGAGAGGTCTCCTTACCTGTACTAGCAAACTACTTCTTTCAGGACTGCCTTACCCTTTGTTCTGGTCACCAGAGATCAAAGTTGAAGTCAATTGTTAGAAAGTAAAAAAAACAAGAACAGAAAAACCCACAATACTCACCACCACCAAAACAACGACAAAAAAATTACCAAAAAAAAAAATAAATGCACCCACACAAAACCAAACCAAAAGAGGAAAAAACCAACAAAAAAAAAAAAAAAAACAACAAAAAAAAGCCCCCAAAAACCAACCAAACAAAAAAACCCCCACACCCACCACACACAAAACCCAAAACCAACCACAGAACTAAATGCGAGCATGCACTGAAGTGTCTTGGTTTATGCAGAGAATTTGGGTCAGTTCCACACCTATGCTTTTGCAATACCTGAAACTAGCTAATTTAAAATATGCAGACTAACTTTTGGTAGTAGTAAGAATTCCATCATACACACAATATTTGATTAAAAACAACTCAAAACCACACAGATGTCGGGGTTTTTTTCTTATGTTTTCGTGTTCCCCTCCCAAAACTCTCCATTACTTAAGTCTGTGGCAATCTACACTATACGTAAAAAGTTTTCTGACTTGTCAAATTTTAAAGTACCTGTTTCTCCATAATCACATGTACCAGAATGTTCTAGTCTAATGACTACTGAATAAAACTCAACAACCATGGCCTGAAAACCATGATAGATGCCATTTTCTGACAAGTTTAGTTAAGAGAGACACCTTCCTCAAATCTCTAAAAGAAATACTGAAAGATTTTAAAATTCCATACTCTGTTACCTCTTATATTGTCCATTAATCAAAAAAATTCTGAAATTGGTAGATTACTATACTTTCCTCTTTAGTAAGGAGGAGTTACTATAGAAGTGAGGCTTATTTTACACAGCAAAACCAAAATTATGCTCTAGCAGCACAGTGCAGATGTTTGCTTAACAATATGCCACATTTAATTTCTTAGAAGGCAGATTTCAGAAAACAGGCAGTAAGTAATTTTTGCAATTAAGAAAGCAGAATAACCTGGTGTGTGCTGCTGTTAACAGTCAGCAAAGCACTTAAAGAATATTGCAGCTAGCACTCAATGTTAAGGGGTTAGATCTTCACCCTACTCCATTAAGATATTAAAAAGAAGGAATTAATCCCATAGGGATAATTTCCTCAACAGAAGTATCATTTAATAAAAGGAAATGGAGAGTGCCTGAGAGATACAGGTTTCTAGCAGATAGGTTCTAAGTGCCACAATGGGAAATACAGATAGAAGCAATTCTTTCACTGTTGATAAAGCTCATTAGATTAGGAACAGTGAAAATAAGGGCTTAATATTTACACAGATTTAAGATCTTACTCCTGTAATTTGCTAAGTTTCATGTTCTATCTGAAGGCTTAAGATATACAGTAACTTCAAGAATCATATATATATTATGTTTCTCAGCTTTCAAATGAAGCATCACCTCACACAGTAGTAAAAAGTTGATAAAAAATTCAAAATCGACGTTCAATTATCAGTTGTTTACAAATGCAACTACAACACTTGCAGTCCCAGACAAGAGTGTTTTCATTAGCCCAAGGCATTATAACTGCTTAAAAATATCAGTGTTATACAGTTAAGGGCTCCTTTCACAGAGCTTAACAAAGAACCATTAGCCCATTTCATAAAAAGCAAAGAACATAGACACTCCACATCTAGTAAGTAAGAGCCATAAAAGGCATAGCCAGTAGCCAGTATTAGCTTCAGTGCCTCACAGTCAACTATTATTGCTCAATTTACTGATTTGCATAGCACAGCTGGTATACATAGCCAAATTCTCAGTAACAAAGGAAAAAATAGTTCAAGGTCAAAGTGTTGCTTAGAAATAGCAGTTAAGCATAAAAAAATAAGTTCCCACTTTCCAAACCTATTTTTGCTTCCCCCCTGCCCCACCCAGCTAACACAGCTACATTAATGGAAGGTGCATGATAATTCTTCTGAACAGGCTTTTTCAGCAGAAGTATCACAGCAGTAAATTTCACCTAGCTCTAATTATGTACAGTAATCTGCCTAAAAGCATGT
This sequence comes from Nestor notabilis, assembly GCF_000696875.1. Taxonomy (NCBI): domain Eukaryota; kingdom Metazoa; phylum Chordata; class Aves; order Psittaciformes; family Psittacidae; genus Nestor; species Nestor notabilis. Next base: position 26,708 of record NW_009920630.1, read on the forward strand.
AGGAATTCTAATTTTGTGGAATATATTAATCTTAAAGTCCTTTTGAGCTATATTACTTCAAAACTTCTACAGAAGGGAGAAAAATTAGTACATGTTCTCAGCTTCCTTTGGTGGAATTATCCAGGCTGCAACTGCAGAATAATCTGACCTCAGCAGCAGCACTTAGTCTAAAAGTCTACTAAAATGATCCCATTTATGAACAGCCAGAACTGAAGGGACTATCAAGAAAACATGAATTTCTCAAAGCCGCATGGAACTACAAGGCTAGCGAAAAATGCATTTTCATATATGACTCCCTCCCTGCATATAGCCCAAAACTAGGCAAGGTCCAAAACAACAGCTGATTAATTTAAACGACTGACAACAAACACAGACTCATTTAGGTTAGAAGAGACCTCCCACTCTTCAGCTTAAAAGCACGTATAGTTAAACCCCCCCAAATATTTATGTAAGGAAAAAGCTACAGTTCTATGTATATAAATGATTTTTAAAATGCAAAGCATCCCCTCAGAATAGTATAGAAAGCAGCTGTACAGCTTAGTTCCCCCTCAGCATTACCCAGTTTCTACTGCTATGACAGCTAAGTAGATACTCTATGACCTTATCTAGACGTGAAGTCTTCACAACACTGTCATCCATATTCAGCACGACAGTTCATCCCTAGCACGTCACAGGACCTAAACAGGGCCCAGATTAAAGCATTACTAGCTCTAATTTTTCATTTAAGCTTGTGGCTGCGCAGCCAACAAAAAAAAAAAATCCCTCCAACCGTAAAAACTGTACAGTAACAGCGACTAATTTCAACTAGGAAACACACAACCTTGGACGCTGCATGAGGCGGCAAGTAAAGCTCCCTGAAAGTGAACGGGAAAAGACTGTCCCGTTCCACAAGGCGGTGGAAGCAACGAAAAGCTGCCGGAAGCCAGCGCCAGGCCGCACCCGAGTGACACAACGGGCAGGGCACCGCAAGGTAAAAACTGTACAGTAACAGCGACTAATTTCAACTAGGAAACACACAACCTTGGACGCTGCATGAGGCGGCAAGTAAAGCTCCCTGAAAGTGAACGGGAAAAGACTGTCCCGTTCCACAAGGCGGTGGAAGCAACGAAAAGCTGCCGGAAGCCAGCGCCAGGCCGCACCCGAGTGACACAACGGGCAGGGCACCGCAAGGAACGCGGCCAAGGGGACGGGCCGCACGGCCCCGGCTATGCCGCCCCGGCCGAAAGGCTCTGCCTCTAAGCTGGAGCCCGACGAGGTGCCCCTCACCTCTCCAGCC
>NW_009920631.1:0-22578 GCF_000696875.1 Nestor notabilis
CAACCCTAATTATTCTATGATTCTATGATTCCATAGAATATCATATCATATTATATAATATCGTATGATATAATATAGTATAATATAGTATAACTATAACTTCGCATATTTAAGTTGCCAGAAACAGCAATTTGAAGCTCTGTATCTTTGCTTAACTAGTATTTTGTATTCCTCCAAAATTTTTTCTAAGCTTCCATTGTGATACACTGAAATTTAGGTTTGTTGCCAACCTTTTGTAAGGTCTACCACTATACCTCTGTGTAAGACAGAGGAAATGCAGTATAATGCTCAAATGCTTTTTTGGTTTTAAAAGTGACACTCTTATTTCATATGAGAGAAGGATGTAGAAGGGGTCTTGCCAGTTTTTGCCTTTAAGCATAGATGCAATTTATTTTTAAGACTCGATTTTCATTGGTAATAGTGACAATTAAAGTGGCCCCCTTGCTGCCAGGGCCTCTGGAAGAGGAGTTTTAACATATTGTGGTCGCATATTGTGGATCCTAAGGCCTTCCTTCTATGTTCATAAGAGCATTCTATGAATTTTGCAGTATTTTAGAGAGTTTTTTCAATTAAGTCTTGAGGTTATGTGTAGTGACATCAGGGCAGTTGGCACAGCAGTGTACTCAATTCATGTGGCTGCATTGACTCTTGGGCTTAGTTTCTTCAGGATTTCTTGCATTGCAATTCAGTGTTTTTCCCTCTGGTAGCTTTTCTTTCCAAAATGCCTAGATCTTATTTGTCTTCTAGGCAAGAGATCTGAACTGCGTATTTCTGAAATTTTGTTGTTTGAAATGCTAAGGAGCCTCTTACAGCTATTTCATATTGATACCAGTGCTGAGATGTTCCTGCTTGTCATAAAGTGCTCTTTGAGAGCTATCCCACCAGTTTTGGTTCTAACAATGAACTAGAACAAAGGAACAACAAAGAGAGAAAAAAAGAAAACCAAAACCAACAAACAAGAGGAACTGAAACAAGTGCAGAAATGTGGGTGCATTTTTAAGCCAAGTAAATAAAGAAGAAACTTAAACAGGCCCTCTGCAAGGCTTATCATAAAAACATGATTCACTGTATTAAAGCTCACGGTTGTTTCAGCATGTGACAGAAGCAGCTGCTGACTCATGTCAAAATGCTATGCAACACAACACTGTATTTAAAGACTTGAGTTTACTGATACTGTCTTTTCTGTGGTTTCATAAACATAATATTGACATTTCAATATGATTATACGATAAAAGCAAAGGTTTTTGTAATGTTATGAAAAAAATCCTTCATACTCTGAATTCACTGCTCTGTTTCAAAAAAGTGGTGTATGAGTGGTCACAAATATGTAATAACCAAATGCATATTCATACAAATCAAAGGTATGAAATGACAGTTATATGCCAAAATAAAACAAAGAGTATTTGACACTTGAAAAACAGCTTTCATCCTAATGTTTACGTATGAAGCTTAAATCTACAGTGACACTATAGTCACTATAGTACTACTAACATATATCAAATAACTACATATTTGTTTGCTTGTCAACAGTTTTTCTCTTTGTTTATGGTAGAATAACACACATTATTTTGATTTTATGTATAATTTAAAGTGTATTTAAACTTTAAAAAAAAATCCAAATAAAGGAAACTCTAAGCTACATAGGTGTTTCAGTGTTACCATAGTTTACCACTATAATGCCTTCATGGAAAAACAAGTAGTCCTATGGAAAGCAGAAGTGGTGAAGGCTGTTTTTCAGACTTTCTTCCTCTGCTTCATTTGCTGGTGTCAAATAAGCAGCGACTTCTGGCTAGAGCACTTCCACGGCTTGAAATTTCATGTCATTCCTCTTGGCACTGGATTTCTGAGTGGTTTTTGAGAGCTGAGATCAGACTACATTGTCTCATGGAAGGTGCTAAGAAACCCATCCTCCTCCAACTGGCTGCTTTTTTTTTTCTTTATGTTTTAGAAACTCAGTACATTAGGACTTGTTCTGTCAAATTTAATAATGTATATGATAAGCAAAAATTACAGCATGTGCAAACTCATTTATGCTATATATACACATAAAAGATGATTGTGTAAGCCTTATTTCTTTGGAATAAAATGGAATTATGATTTGCCAGAAGCATGAAAAATAATTTAAGGGCATTAAGAGAAAAAAAAATTGAACTGCTTCATCTATCCGTTTGCTAAGGACTAGATCTTCAAATTTCAGCATATCATAGAATCATAGAATAGTTTGGGTTGGAAAGGACCTTAAGATCATCTGGTTCCAACCCCCCTGCCATGAGCAGGGACACCACACACTAAACTATGTCACCCAAGGCTCTGTCCAGCCTGGCCTTGAACACCTCCAAAGATGTCTAAAGTGAACTAGTAGATATGAGCATATTCAGCATGTAATGTAACAGGAAATATTTTTAATGATGCTATAAAATCATTAAAAAAATTTTTTTATGTTCTTCACTTAACAGCCAGTAGCATCTTTTTTATTATGCAAGTTGATAGAAGGTTGAAGTGTCTTTGGAGTAAGTCTGCTCTTTACAAGCAGAAATTTGGTACTCCAAAGAGATAATAATTTCAAGAATTTCAAGTCTCATCCTCTGGTTTATATTTAGTAACTTGATTACTGTTTCTAAAAATTAAAATCTTACAGGTTAGTTTTCTGTTTATTTTCCAAGGCAATTATTCACCAACTGTCCAACAGTGATGCTAAAATTACCTGTGCAGTAAGACAGAGGAAGAATGTCAAGGTTATTTACAAACTGAAATATTTGAAGGGCAACCCAAATTTAGCAGGAAGAAAAAAACATCAGGAAGGAAAAAAGGTTTCTGATCCTCAATTTCTCTTTTAAACTGCCTATGAAGCAGGCTTAAATATTACTATTGATATATTACATCTTGCGTTTCCTCTGAGCAGCTATTTTTACATTACTAGTTAAACCAGTGAAATAAAATTTTATATTTTTTATAAAGTGCCCAAATCAGTGAGAGATACCAATTAATTAAAACTAGTTTTTCTGTTCATTTTTTCTGCCTCTCGATTCTGGGTTTCTTTCATTCCTTCTTTCATCTTTTTTTCTAACTTCTTATGGATGAGGTTGAATCTGTTAAATACAAAAATGTTCTAGCATAATTGAGAGATTCTTCCTGAGTTATGCCTTTGCAGTTAAATAGTCCAGGTGATATGTCCTGGACTTCAGCAGAGCAGACTTTGGCCTCTTCCAGGATCTGCTTGGTAGAGTACCATGGGATACCCATGGGAGAGAAGAAGGGCCCATGCAAGCTGGTGGATCCCACGTAATTCAAGGATCACCTCCTTGTTTAGGAGTTTAGGACTGATGTTTTCCAACAAAGAGAAAGTCAGGCAAGAATGCCAAGAGGCCTGCATGGGTGGACAATGAGCCCCTGGAGAAACTCCAGCACAAAAAGGAAGGCTACGGGGAGTGGAAGCAAGGGCAGATAGCCTGGGAAGAATACAGAAAAATTGTCTGAGGAGTTAATAAAGCTAAAGCTCTAATAGAGTTAAATCTGGCTAGGGACATGAAGGGCAACAATATATCATCTACCTGGATTTCCGCAAAGCATTTGACACCGTCCCACATGACATCCTTATCTCTAAATTGGAGACATATGAATTTGACAGATGGACAACTTGATGGATAAAGAATTGACTGGATGGCCATGCTCAAAGAGGTGTGGTCAGTGGCTCATCCAAGTGGAGGCTAGTGATGAGAGGTGTTCCGCAGGGGTTGGTATTGGGACCAGCACTGTTGACATCTTTGGTGGTGACATGGACAGTGGGATTGAGTGCACCCTCAGCAAGTTTGCTGATGACACCGAGATGTGTGGTGTGGTTGATACACTGGAGGGAAGGGATGCCATCCAGAGGGACCTGGACACACTTGTGAGGTGAGCAATGCCAACCTCATGAAGTTCAACAAAGCCAAGTGTAAAGTCCTGCACATGGATTTGGGCAATCCTAAGCACAGACACAGGCTGGGTGCAGAATGGATTGAGAGAAGTCCTGAGAAGGACTTGAGGGTGTTGATTGACAAGAAGCTCACCATGACCCAGCAATATGAGCTTGCAGCCCAGAAAGCCAACCATTCCCTGGGCTGCATCGAAAGGAGCGTGACCAGTAGGTTGAGGGCAGTAATTCTGCCCATCTACTCTGCTCGCATGAAACCCCACCTGGAGTACTGCTAATGATCTTTCCTTCCAACCCAAACCATTCTACAATTCCATGATGCTATGAAAACCTACGAATGATAGGCTTAAAAAATCCACACTAAAAATAAAGATTGCTTAAAGAAAAAGGTCATATTAAATTATTCTTTCAATGACAGAAGAAAACTCTCCTTCCCTCCCCCAGTTTTCAACTAGTTAAGTGTTTGGAGATTTTCTTAATAACTGGACAATTTAGGTATCTTGCCTAATGAGGAAAAAAAAAGAAGACATAATACACATCTCTAAAACATCTGTTTTGGCAGATTTTGACGTCTGTAGCATTTTGTGGCAATTTGAGAATGTCTGTAGTGGTTAAAAAGACTAAGAATATTCTTGTACTTTAAGAACATTATCGTATTGTAGATGCCTGATCTGGCCACAAGATAGCACTGTAAATCCAAAGAAGGCCAGCTTCAGCAAATTAAACTCGTGAGACCTTAAATGTGTTGCTTTTTTGCCATTGCTGTCAAAAAGCTCAAGAAATTAATACTATGTTTATTGATGTTAATACCAGACAGATAATTAATTATTTAGCGTTTTTCCTGAGAAGTGAAAAGGTCACCTTCATTACACATCTTTGAAAAATTCTGTCAGTGATATTGCAGATCATGAAACATTAAAATGCAAGGCGTGATTGAGAATTTCAAACCCCATATATTTGTTTTACGTGTCCTTTCAGGTTTGAAATGCTTGCATCTCTACATTACTGAATGGTGTGTTTTAAGAAAAATATCATTAACAAGCCCTTCCTTGAAAAAGCAGTGCCTGAGGTCTTTTCCATTGCTACAGCAAGGAAGATAAGAAATGCTGAAAAGCAAGTCTGAAAGAGATTACGTAGTATTTTTTTCAACATCAAAAAAGAGTAGAAAACCAGTAAACTGAGGGTCAAGACTAGAGAAAGGGAAAGATAGAAATCAGGAAGGAAAAAGGAGAAATTCAGCTCTAAGCAAGAAATATTAAAAGGCAACATAAACAACCTGTTTTCCATTTGTGCACCCTGCCAGCCTCAGGGCATGCACACCACTGCCCATCTCACATGTCTTTCTTTCTAAGCTTCTCCAGCAAGCAGTGACCATATGCCACTCCTGTGGATGGGAGGCTGCCAGATGAGCTCTTCCCTGGTTCAGCCTTGGGAAATCCCACACCCAGCTTTGTACCTTCTGCTAACGCTGCACTGTGGGGTTGCTGAGAGTATCACCTTATTTTCTCCCCTTCCTTTGGTGTCATTTCCAGATACGGAATTATTTCTTGTGCAGGCTTGAAAAAAGCAACACCCTTGCAATACTCTTCTCTGCTCCCATGGCATTGCATTGCCATAGAGACCTGTCACCTTCTCCACAATGGGATTGTTCTCTGGGAGACATAGTGTCCTGCTGGGCCTTGTTGCCAGGAAGCAAATGTGCAGCTGGGGAAAGGGAAACAGAGAACGGTGGGACGGGTGCCTCTGATCAGAGTATGTTTCAGGGATGCATCAGCTGTTTCAGGTGGAATAAGGTGGTGTAAAAAGTGGGTTGAAATAATAATTGCCAAGTTCATTTGTCCAGAGCACAGGGAAGCCTGCAGATTTGCAGTGCAAGGTGTAAAAACAAAATGGTATTTATACCTCATCTATACCTTTTCTTTTAGACGTTCCCAAAATCTTGCTTGATAACCTGGTTGATGATAAAATGGGCAAAATACAGACCAGCAATTACATTTCCTTTGTTCTTGTTCTTAATATATAAACAGGTGAGTTATTTACAAATCCTTTATCAAATAGTTGTAGGTTGTTGGTTTGTTTTGGGTTTTGGGTTGGGTTTTTTTCAGTAAATTGATTCAAATACTACTTGCTAACTATCTTGTGAAGGAGAATAAAATTTCAGCAGGTCTCTAGGCAAGGTAAAGAAGGCAATGGGGAAAAGAAGACACCTTGAGGAGAACGTCTAGGACAGCTGTGAATCTTTGGCTGTGTTTTTTGTTGCTGTTCCTGGGTTGCCAAGAAAGCCAAGCCCCAAAGGAATGTGTAAGCCAGGTCTGTATGCCCTGCTGAGGACAGGGTGGGGACTCACTCTTCAGATTTGGGGGTTGACTTGGGCTGTGAGAACCTGGAATGGATCACTGGCACCAGCTCTTCGATGACAGAAGCCTAAAGACAGCTTTTGGCATGTAAAACCAAGGGCCAAGGGATACGTCAAAATCTGCTTTTGTAACAAAAAGAAACCCCAAACTCTTGTCTAGTTCCCTGGTGTTGTGGTTTAAACCCAGTTGGTAGCTAAGCACCATGCACCTATTTGCTCACCCCCCTCTTCCCTTCTACAATCGCTCACCACTCGCTGACCAGAGCATGGGACACTGAAAAGCCATTGATCAGGGTAAGCAGTGCTCAGCAACAACTAAAACTGGTGTTTTATCAGTACTGTTCTCAGACTAAAGCCCAAAAACAGCACTGCACCAGCTACTAGTTAAAAAACCCAAAACTGTTACAGCTGAAGCCAGGACACCTGGTTATAGCTGTGGTAAGTGAAACTCAGATAGTCCTAGCTGCACCTTTTCTTGGATGAAAACATGGAGTACGCTTAGCTTCTCGCAGTTAATCCAGGACAGGAACTCAGGATTATTTGACTTCCATGTTTCTGTTGTTAGATCCCAAATCTTCAACAGTGATTCAGCTCCCAGAACACTACATTAATTTGATACTAATCCACGAAAGGTCATTGCTAGAATAACATCATCCCATAATAGCAGAACAAGAATATTCAGTGACAATTTACATGTGCTTGGTGGTGTTAAGCTAGAATTTGCTATCACTATAGATCGTATGCAGTGGTAAACGTTAAAACTGAGTCTTTTTTTTTTTTTTCTTAATTCTACCGCCCGATGCAAATAAAAATACAGGCTAAGACAAACACAAAATGAAAACCCTGAGAGTGTGATACATGTACTGTGAATGTAATGCTAGTCTAAATTTGATCTTTGATGAGATGCTCTCTGATGAGGCAAAACTGAAGTCCTGGGTCTTGATAACTGAGCCAGGAGGGTCTGTCACAGATGAGACTATTAAAGTTAGAATGTCCCCAGAGAATCTGGAGAAACTACTGAAAGTAGAACTGACAGGGAAGTTCATTTAACTGAGGCACTGATTTCCAAGAAGTTCCAGTTTTATGAGAAATGTCAAAAAATGTTCGTTTGGCCTCATTCAGACCTACCACTTCTGGGGTTTCATCTTCACCTTTTCACTAGATGACTCTGTGCTCCTCAAGTAGCATATCCTCCAACAGACGGCCAGCAGAAATTGCAGGCAGGACTGAAAACAATTGCTGTTCTCAAGATCATTACATGCCCTGCATGAAATTCTTTACATAAGACTTATTTTCATAATGTTTGGGCCATTATTTGAATGAAAGAGGAAAGCCTTTCGTGTATTCATGTTGAGAAAGTGACAGTCATTTAAATGAACAAGTGCCTGTTACCTATGAAGTAAGCCTTGGAGCAAGTATTTCTCTCATCCAAGCATCTGAGTGAAGGAGGAGATGAGAAGAGGAATGATAATGAGAAACTGTATGGAAGTTAAAAGCAATTGCCTTTGGCAGGTTTTTATTAATTTTTGGTTGGTATAGGGAAAAAGGTTGGAGTGTTTAGTGAAGTTTCAGTACTTCACAAAGTTATGAAAATAGAAGTTAGAGTAAATAAGCATTGAACTAAAAACTGCTTACGCAGTATTTATGCAAAGAGTGAAAAACCAGGCAGCAAATATTTTTTAAAAGCAGCTGTGGTTATCACAATCATAGTAACTATTAACATCCAAGTATTATAGACCAGCATTTTGTGCTGTTGTATGAGAAAAAGGTATTTTCTGGCTCTTCAATAAAGCTAAGAGAATAAACAGAGAGTGAAAGCAAGTCACTTTGGTTGTGGTTCTTTTCTTACCTTTGTGCAGCTGAACATGAGGAAAAGCCAGCTTTGCTCTCTGCAACTCTCCTTGCCCCAGGCTGTCACAATATTTGTTTTAAACTTTCTTTCAATATGTGTTAAACCAAAAGACAGCATTTTGATATTGCAAATGTATGAGAATTGCTTTTTAAAAAAGTAAACTTAGCGTGTCTGAGTCTTCTTTCACTTTTGCCACTGTTATATTGACAGATTATAGGTCTCTGTAGTAGGCTTCTGCTGCTGCATGGCAGGAAATTCATTTATTCTTTTTGCACGAGGGACCTCCTTGGAAACATCCACTGAAAGTTTGATTTTGTACTTTCTATTGCAATAGGACAAGACTGGAGCATCTTCAACTCTTTCAGTTTCTAAACTCAGCAAGAATTTGAACAGCAGTAACCTGGTAGCCTGAGCACAAACATAGCAGTGCAGCTGGTCACCAAAGGAGTTTCCACAAAATTTTTTTCTTGTTCAAATAATTAATTCCTTTCAGCCAGAGTTCCTTTTTCTATCCTCTTTGTGTAACTCATCTGTCTTTTGCTGGTGCTCGGAAACTTGTAAATGGAAGCTGTCCATTGTAATTCTGGCAACCTTTTTTCCAAGTACGAGGCATTGCCTTGGTCTGTGTAGTTACATACTCTGACTCTGCCAATGCTTTTGTGGTTAAGGTATCTTTCTAGTAATGTTATAGATTCTCTGCTATGTTCACAGGCAGACATCCCCTGTCAGGGAATAACGATAAGAAAAAAATGCAAAACAAGAACAAAACCCCAGTTGCATACTCAGTAAGCCTACAGACCATCCAATAGAACAAATCACTTGTCTCAGGACTGTGAGATTTCATTAGAGCCAGAAAGGCTTTTACATTTATTTGCTTATTTGAGGTTTGGATCTGTGAAACACATCTGTTGCAGAGATGAGATGGATATGAATTGCAGCAAGGAACTTCTCTTGCATTACAAAATGCAAGAGGGGAAAACAGGATATAGAGACTCCTAATTTACATATGCATTGACACTGGATATTCTGAACAGACTTGGTTCACATTTTGAAGATTTTACAAAGGTAATACAAAGGAAAGAACCTCACAAAGAAAAAATATGTTAAGGAGTGCAAAATGAACAATAATCTTTTCAGCTGAAAAATAATGAGCAGAATAAAGAAGTCATATATTACATGCCACTTTCATCATGGAAACAGTCTGGTGATATTTTCCTTGTTCTCGATTTTTTCCTGTAAATTTGGATGTCTGAAGTTCAATCTCCCTGTGTGAATATCTATGCAATAATTAGCTAGGCTGAATCTAGTAGATATGTTAGACTTCAGATGAGCATCTTTTTAACATGAGATTTCAGTATGGGCATTTTGGCCAGTTGGGTCTTTTGTGAAATTTCACAATTGCACACCAAAGATTCATTAACCTGTTCTCATATTTAATTTAATTTTAGTATTGTAGGGAGAGTTACTTGAGATGAGTATTTTGAAATCACTATAAATTTCATGAACAAATTATTATTGGATTTGGTTTTTAATGACTTCAAATTCCTCAGGACAGTAGCTGTTGTATTTCTATACCTCAAAAATTTCGAATACTGTCAAGAAATAATCGTTGAAATATGTGAACAATTACAATAAAATTGTTATAAAATTATTACATTTCTTTGAGATTTCCAGGAACATTTGGCATGGTTTATGTGAATGAGGTATTCAAAACCTTTCATTCAAATAGACAGATATAGATTCACAGAACCATTTAAGTTGGAAAAGACCCTTAAGATCAAGTCCAACTTTGAAACTAACAATGTCGATTCCACCACTAAACCATGTCCCTAAGTGCAACTTCTACACGTCTCATAAATACCTTCAGGAATGGGCACTCAACCACTTCCCTGGGCAGGCTGTTCCAATGCCCAACTACCCTTTTGGTGAAGAAATTTTTCATAATATCCTATCTTAACCTCCCCTGGCACAAGTTGAGGCCATTTTCTCTTGTCTTATCACTTGGGAGAAGAGACTGACACTCATCTCGCTACAATCTCCTTTCAGGTATCTGTAGAGAGCGATAAGGTCTCCCCTGAGCCTCCTTTTCTCCAAGCTAAACAAACCCAATTGCCTTAACTGCCCCTCATAAGTCTTGTTCTCTATGTTTCAAATTAAAATAGCTGATTCTTAAATAATTTATACTGTATGTGAAATAAACGTGGTGTCATAGGACATCAAGTCTATTGTATTCAGTGAAGGCACAATAAAATAAATAAATGAACAGCTTCAAGCATGTTCAATGATGTTCTAATTAAAAATATGTATTTTAAAATGTCCGAAACAAGATACCGTTCACAGTTCTAAAGTCAGATTTTTAATCTGTAATCATGACAGATGTAAGTAAAGACAGAATGGTATTTTACAAACTGATCTGCCAAGGTTTAAGGTGAGAAAGGACAGACTTTAAAAATTTAGATTTATTCTATTTTGTTTACTGGCATGTACTGCTGTACCTTATTATTCTTCTGAAATTTTCCTGTCTTGCCTTCTCAAATTTCTCTTTTATTTGACCTTTATTAAATCCTGATAATTTGCTGTATCTGAAATTTTTACTGTACCTATAATTGACAGAATATCATTTTTGTGATGTAATATATAGCTTGCTTCAGCACACAGTGAAGCCCTTGAAGACTACAAGGGCTATGTCTACACTCAGAAGCAGACCAGACCAATAACACTTAATTTGCAGGGCAAAATAAAGAATTAGAGATTATTTAGATTCGAAAGGGCCTCTGGAGGTGACCTAGTCTAACATCCTGCTCAAAATACATCCATATAGATCAGGTGCTAAGTAACTTGTATAGTTGTTTTACGTATCTCCAAGGATGGATATTCCCCACCACCTCTCTTAGTAAAATAAATAAATAAATAAATAAATAATCGAATGGGATAGCAATATTATACACTTTCTGTATTTTGGAGTTCTTCTAATCTCATCCCATAGACTGAATACCTGCAAGTTCCAGGATATTTTAGGTGTGCTTGCAGATCAACTCTTCTGGCTTAGCTTTATCTAAAGAAATTGAGTTCATGCAGTTCAAGAATAGTTTGCCATGTGAACAAAGTACAGACAATCACTTTAGAAGAGCTTTCCTGAGCTAAATGAAAATGTTCATGTTGTCAGACAAGGTTTTCTTTTCAGAAGACAATCCTGCCATGACCTCTTTCTAGTTTACTTATGTTTCTTTGTCGTCTTTGTTGACAGCTTTAATGAAAAACACGTCTGATTTTCTTTGTTATAATATGGTAACAGTGATGGCTACTCCAATTTTCATGGGCATTTCTAGCAGAGAGATACCTTCGAGCTCTCCACAAAGCTATAGGAATTTAACATCTGCTAGAAATTAGGAGACAAGACAGATTTCTTGCTTGATAGTGATATCTGCAGGAATGGGATATCAGTATGTTTGTCTTTATGACAGAGCAGCTTAGGAAGAAAATTCTGGGACAGGGTAAGATATCAGGTAACTAGGCTTACACCAAACGTATCAATATTATAATTTAGGCACAAAGGAGAGATTTTCTTTTCCTCCAAAAAAAAAGAAACTTTGTTGAACAGTGAAATTTTGGTTATGTATTCTTTTTCCCACAGACATGTCGGTGAGAGAGCCAGCTTTTGCTATAACAATGTGAACCATGCTAGGGATCAGAAGAGTCAAGACACACAGTTTTTCAGGAAATTGACTTTTTCTGTGCTTCACGTTGATTCTGAAGAAAGTCCTTGTCACTTAATCCTTCAAAAAGGTGACATCTTGCCAGAGTCCTAACTGAAGTTTAGCATTTTGACTGTTGAGACCTGTAAATTATAGCCAGTGAACAAATTATGCTCTTGGTTATGCTGGTGTAGCCAAGCAGCCCATCAGGTGCTTTTTGTATTTCTCACAGCTGGAGAACACAGTAGTTTTCAATCTAAACTCAATTTAAGGGAAAAAAGCAAAACTGAGAACAAATCTGAAACTTCTGTGACAATATAACATGAATTTTCTGTAACGTAGTATAAAATTCTGCTTCACAAATGGCCTCTGTTCCTGCACAAATGGATTTATGAGGATTCCTATGTATGGTACCAAAGCAATCATTGCAAATTTGTAGCTACATACACTGTGGGTATACTGTGGTAATTTAAACCTCACGAATGTGTTTGTACACTGTTCTTTTCTCCTGTAGTCTTGTAAGAAGTTCCAAAATTTTTGGTGGCTTTTCAGCATGTTATTTCAATGCTGAGTTCTCTTTCTTCCAATTTAAATACACAGCCTACGAATAATCAGGTCTGGTGGCATGAGACCGATCTTAATATATACAGCTATGGTACCCTGAAAATAGTCTAAAACACCCTCGACACTTTCCTATGATTTTTTTTCTCAGTCTTTATTCCATGTGAAACATGTCCTAGCCCAGATGATTATTAGAATACAAAATATAGTTAATATAATATCTGAAAACCAGTTCTAAATTCTGTTTAGATGATGGGGAAAATGCTATTGATGGTTACTCCTAGTTGCCATGTGTGTGACTGCTTGTGACATCTTAGGATAAATGACAAAACTGAGAAAAACAGAAACAAACACAAAAGAATGGAAGCACATAAGCAAGAATGGAAAGACACTAATTTTCTCACATTATATAATACTATTTGTGGCTCTGTTCCGTATTTGCATTTGTTGCTTTTCTCAATCTCCAAGCAGTTTGCAGGACCCTCCATAAAAGAAAGCTTTGTGGTAGCTGTTACATAGGTGAGGCATGGAACAGGCTGCCCAAGGAAGTTGTGAGTGCCCCATCCCTGGCAGTGTTCAAGTCCAGGTTGGATGGGGCTCTGAGCAACCTGGTCTAGTGGAAGGTGTCCCTGCCTGTGGCAGGGGAGGTGGAACTACATCTTTAAGGTTCTTTCCAACCCAAACCATTCTACGATTCTATATCTAACACCAAAATACTCAATTTAAGAAGACAAGCAGTGTACAAAGTACAAGGGAGAAAAAAACATAATCATTAAAATAAAAGTGGTGCAATAAGACTGACATTAGCTTCACTGTTTAAAGTCAGGTTTACAAAGGTATAGGATGGTCATGCTCTACCCTATTTTATCTGCTGACTTCAGCAGAATAGCATGAGGGATAAATCTGGTTGTAATCCTCAAGCAGCAAGCAACTTCTCTTCATTAAAAATAAAACATCCCATTTAATAGAAGACATCAATTATCCCACACTTTGTATTAAGGGTAAATCAGAGGTAACTTAATGGAATCAACAGAGTGGTACTGTATCTAAACTGCTCAGAGATTAGATTTTACCAGATAGGATTCTTTCAAAAATGTCTTATTGTAAGCATATTTTTATGATCCTTCAGTTCATATTAAGGTGCCATAGAAACTGAGTAGTGTTTATCATATTCTTTACTCTGTATGTAAAAAAAGCAAAGAGCATTGGGAATTTCCTAAACTTCATCCGTCTTGGGTTTTTAGCTGAGGAGATTACAGTTTCCTTTCTACCTTCATTTCAGTAAAAACTTTTTTTTTTTTTTTGGTGTTTGGATATTTTTTCATATAAATGAAGCATTCTGAATTCCTGACAAAACTGTAAATATTGCACACAGAAACACAAAAATATTGGATGATGTGGAGTCATGATTCAAAATGGTGCCATGTCAACAAGGCATCTTATTTCAGTACAGTGCTTAAAATGATGTAGACTTACCAGAGGAGCCTTCTTGATGTCAAAGGCTATGACTCAACACTAGTACACAGTTATTCCCCCTTTATTGGTGTCTATTGGGTAGCATGAGTAATAATTCAGGACTTGGAAGCAGTTTTACATTTTCTCAAAATTAAAGTACTGGATGGAAAGTTAACTATGCACAAGTTATTTGACTTAATGCAGATATAATTTGGTCACATTTTTAGGATCATGTTATAGAAGAAACCAGAACAGGAAATATAAGGTTCCTTACATTCCTTTACTCTTATGCTCAGTGATTTATTTTCCCTGTCAGTTTGATATGATACCTTTTTCAGGTTGCATCTCTGATCCCCTCATAATAGAATCATTTAGGTTGGAAAAGACCTTCAAGATCAACAAGTCCAACAGTTAACCCAGCACTGCCAAGTCCACCACTAAACCATGTTCCTAAGTGCCACATCCACACTTTTAAATACCTCCAGGAATGGGGACTCCACCATTTCCCTGAGCAACCTGTTCCAATGTTTAATAACACAACTCGTGAAGAAATTTTCCCTACTATCCAATGTAAACTTCTTATTTGGCACAACTTATGTAAACTTCTTAATTGGCACAACTTAAGGCCATTTCTTCTTGTTCTATCACTTGTTACTTGGAAGAAGAGACCAACCTCCACCTCACTAAAACTTCCTTTCAGGTAGTTGCAGAAAACAATAAGGTCTCTTCTGAGCCTGCTTTTCTCCAGGCTAAACAGCCACAGTTCTTCCCTCAGTTGCTCCTTATAAGACTTGTGCTCTAGGGCCTCCACCAGCTTTGCTGCCCTTCTTTGGACACAACCCAGCACCCATTCATTCTAAAGTAATGCTGGGAGACTAGAAGATCTGGCTGTATTTTAGGCGTATGGATACATAATATGTGAAATGCAGACCTGTCAGCATTTTCTCAGCGTGTCTTTTGTCCAGAAAAAAACAGTAGAGTTTTTCCTCAAAGTGTTACTGGAGGTGGCTGAGCATCTTGTTGCTTCTTGGCTTGATAGGTACATAGAACAGTACAGGTTTAGCAATATAAGACAGGTGATTCGTATGAAAATCATGACAAGAGGAAGAATTTATTTCCTTAGTATGACAAGTTTTGACTACAGCGACACCTTGGTACTACTCATTGTCTTCAGCTTTCTGGGCACAAGGCCAGATGTGGTCAGGTGAGGATGTCTTTATGCCCTACAGACATCATTCTCATTTGTTTTCATGTTGTTTAATAATGGAGTTATGAACTTTTGTACTTTGCTCATATAGGAGGAGTTGATTAGGTTTCCTCGATAATAATGAGTATAATAAATATGTGCCCATGCTATCACTGTGTGTATTCAAAAGCAGCAAATTGCTCATCATTATTCTTTTGCAGGAATGAAATTAGAAGACTCTGCCATCACCCAAATAATGATGGCTATCACTCTTTAATCATAACATATAATTTTATGGCTTATGAGTTAACTAATGGCTTATGAGTTAACTAATGGCTGTGGAGCCTGATTTAAGGTTGATACATTGATAACACAAGTCTCAGAGAAGATCCTAGTTGGTATGACAAAAAATGTAGTTCAAAAGTATGGGTAGTGCCTTGTTTTCATGAGTAGCAATCACCTTTTACTATTTCTAGAAGCTGAGATGAAGAAAGATATCTCTCGATTTGTACTGTGATGGTGATTCTCCTTAATATAACCTCCTCTGCCAGTAGCCCTCCCTGTAACACACTGTGGGGAAGAGCTTTAGCTGTCAGTGTTTCAAGCATTCACAGCTGACCTCCGATATGTCCTCAAAACATAGCAGCAGCAATATGAACATGTAAAAATACGGAATTTTTTGGGTTTTTTTTTAAAGATTGTGACATAGATCTGTGCATCTCTAAAAGAACAAACACACTGCACTTGACTACAAGTATAGTTAAGAAAACGTACTGTTTTAGGGATAATTTGATAAACCACAGAATTTTCTGAGCTACAAGAAAAGATGAAGAACTGAGGTAGGCAAGCATGGCAGCTTGTAAACAGAAGGAAGGTAAGAACAAGATTGCCTGTGTTCAGGCCAATAATTCCATCTGCATCTCTGGAGCTGGTGAGATAAGAAATTACTTTCAATGCCTTGGTTGAAACAGACAGGTAGTCTTCCCTGCTGTATTGCAAAATTCTTTGATTTTGCAGCATTTCTTTCTTTCTCCTGACATTAAATCACACTTTATTTCTAAATGCCACTGCTTGCCAAAGGAAAGCTAGAAGATTTCAAAGTCCCTCAGACTTACTGAAGGGGTCCTGCTTGGTGCAGCATACTCTGAGGTCCAAACTACAATGAAGAAGCTGGAGAAATCTACCTAGATGGATTGCACAGGTCCTCTTGTTTAAGGCTGTGAGCTCTGAAAAACTACAGAAGCACTCAGAGAAACTAGAGATGCTGAACCATGACATTCGTAAGTATAATAGTGTATAGATCCTTCAGGGACCCATCACTCCAACAATGCTTGTTTTTATTTTACTTCTGTGGTTGTTGAGGAATGTGTGTGTGTGCATGAACTCCTTTTATTATTATTTCATGTTTCAGGACCTGAGAACTGGAAATGCCATTTTATCTAGGATATTCTCACCAGGAGACATTGCTAACTTTTGCTAAATGCAAATGCAACTAGAGTCTAAGGCTGTCAGCACATCTTAGGCAACCAGAAAAGTGTGAAAATTCATTTCCTAGCTTGGAGGTCTAGATACTATTTAAGTAAATGAGACTAGACAATGTTTAATTTCCTTCACTTGAAAATCAGAAAGAGAACCCAAAGCTGAGAAAACGGAAGATTTTCCTTAGGATTCAGAGGTGGAAGTGGGAGTCAATAGGTTGATTGATCTATGCCTTTGAATCAACCTTTTGTTTGTTTCTTCCCAAGTTTGGATAGTATTTTCTGATTGGAACAATTTTTAACCTTTTTACAAGTTGAGTAGCGGTGTAAAAAGGATAAATTGCCTATATTACAGAATCAATACAAATATTGAACTGAAATAAAGGAAAAATTTTATGCTTTGGCAAATGTCAGATGAGTTCAAAGAGAACTTGGATGTAAATACCCAGGACAGAATTTTACCTTATTTATAGAAGTATGTGTAGCATAAGCAGTTTAACTGCTTAATGTGATGAGTGGAAGAAATGGTTTCTGCTTTTTTACATTATCTTTAATATTTTAATAATTTAAAAAGATTTGACTCTATACATATATTGAAGCAAGCTGTACTGTTTCTGAGGTGTATGGTCTCTTCTATTAAAATCTATAATTAAAATAGTGGTGTAGAGGAGTTAGATAATGAGAGTGCTGCTTGTGTCTCTTGAGACTTCTTGCTGGAGGGTGAGGGCTACAGGGCACTTGTGCTGCAGAGGACAGGAGGTTTCTGAGCTGGCTGAAAATCTAAATTTTACCCTGTGGGAAATTCTGAAATTCTGTAATGTTTTCATCCTAAATAATAAAACTTTAAATTTCTCTCAGGAGATAATTTTCCCAGAGAATTATGATTTGGAAACATCAAAATGATCGTGGTAAAATGCTTTCTTTTCCCTAGATACGTCCAAATGCTTAATTCTGTCAATGCCTGCTGTAACAACACTAACTCCACATTTCCATTTATGGCATGGAGTTTAAGATTTCAGATGGAACTGTAGAGAGAAATCAATACTAAACATTGGTTTTTGAGTTTGAATAAGTCTCATAATCTTCCACCAGAAACATACTCAAAATGAACATTTTATTTTTGACCAAACAACATTTTGCAATAGACAGTTGTGCTGTAAAAATGAACATTTAAACAGTTCTGTTTGTTATTTCTTAATTTCAATCTCATATTGCACAAGTCAGCACTATGAAAAGCTCTACTTCTTCAGCATGTAGGATTTGGTACTAGCTGCTGTCTTTGCTTACTATTACATTTTCTTTTTTAATGATGAAGAAACACAAAGCCTAAATATAATTAAAAACCAAACTGTGTTTAAAATACCAGAACTATTGCAAAGTAATATAGCATAAAAAAATCACTCTAGGATAGAGTTTGCTGTAGCTTACCCCTGCCATCAAGTTTAGTATCTGTATCATCATGCTTTTCTGCTCCCAAGGCTCACTTTTATCATAGCTTTTTTTTTTTACGTTGAGGCTGGTTCATCATAAAAAGAACAACTGCTCTTTGTCACCCTCAATCTTTTCAAGGTGATTTAGATTGTTTAAGTTTTTTTGAAAGAACATAAGGGACAAATAACTGTCCCATATACCCAGGGACCTGGGATTTTTTCATGTCCCTTCCATTCCTGACTGAATTTGCTTCACACAACCCAAGCAGGGAATCTCTGCCCTTTCAGAATGGAGCAGGTAAATCAGCCAATTCCCAAAGCTCTGTTGGTGTTTATAACATGTATTGTGACTACAGGGAAATGAAATAAAAGCAGAGAAGCACACAAAAGCATAAGGTGTTCAGCTTGAAGGTAAGGGAGTTGGTGATGCGCTAGTAAGAGCGTTGCCACATACTGTGTTGAATACGTATGCTTTGGAGGCTAATAACCTTAATTTCAAAACTGTTGAGTACAGTACAAGTCTCAGATTGAAATTTAAAAAGAAATATATTCCATTGCTTAAATTTTTTGTTTTTTGGGTTTTTTTTTCTCCAATTATTTTGGTTTTGTCAAACAGTTTGGTAGAAATTGAAAGGGAAAAACAATCTGAAGAGCCAAAGAGATTAAATGAGAAGGGAATGTAGTTCATTTTTTAACCTAAATGCTTGAAGTGCAGGAAATCTTAACATTTCTGGCAGTATGTAAATAACAGCAAATGCAAACTCTTGACAAATTTCAGCTGCAATTTCTCACAAGAAAAGACAGTAAGATCAGAACCAGCAGTACAACACAGATTGCATAGATTATTATTTTTTGTAATTATATGTATCAGTACGAACACGGAGAGTGAACTCTGAATTATTACAGAGTGACTGATGATGTCAGTGAACAACACCCCTGGGACCAACAAACTCTTTACTGTCATGTATCTGCTGGTGATAGCCCTGTCACCCCAGAGGTGTGCTGCTGTGCCATCTCTGCCTGAAAGGGACATGGCCAGTGTCTGGTAAAATTCAGGGTGCGCTACAGTGGGGACAAGGAAGGGAAGAACTGTGCCATGTAGGAAAGCATTTATGTGGCATTACATTTTAAAATATGTGTGGGGTGGTACTTTGGAGGGCAGCAGCTTGCCTTATTTATAAGACCTACAACCTCAGACTGCCCATGTGGGTGCAGCAGTGGATCAAAGCCTTTATCTGTTCAGTAGATGTACAAAGTAGATTATATGAAGCCATTAATTCATCTTTTAATGAAATGTTTTTGATTTTAAACTGGTAAATCGATTACAAATCTTTGTTAATTGATTTATCATCCAAGAGCCCTCATAGTAATAATAATACTCAGTAATACTTAATTTTGTTAAGACATCATAAAAGAAAGCAGATAGTATCTGTTGAAATTCAGATACCATACACTCTGGACAACATCCAGTCAAGAAAATGAACTGTGGTGCTTGCCTGAAGATCAGACACTCACGGCAACTTTTAAGTAAATTGCCTGGTTGTAAATTGGTGGTTTCTTGGAGCATGCCTGTGTCTTCCTTTGTGTTTGTACAAACACAAGTAAATGGAGAGGTATAGCTCATATCAGATCTTACAGATGGAAGTAGTTTGTGAGGTTGTTTTATATGCTGTCAGTTTGAAATTCCTGTATGCTTTTAAATCCTGGCTTGGATCTGTCTCTTAGGTACATATCTTACCATGGTGTTGATATGGATCAAGAGGGAGCACTTCGCATGAGGGAAAATGGTAGCAGCAGGGTTGCTGCTGTTATTATGCTTGAGGGTTATAGCCCCTTCTTTACTTGCTGTCTCCCACACAGTTCCTGGGTGTGGTGTTTGGGCTGGCATATACCAGGGTTTCTATACGTAGGTCAGCATAAACGAGGCAACCTTCTCTAGAAAGGAGATAGTATATCCAGACAAGTATAAAACATACCATGCCCTTCCCAGAAAATAGACCCTGTTCTACTTTATTTATAAGCATAAATGCAGCTTGTGTTCTCACTATAGTTCTAGCAGCTGCCAGCTGACCTTAAACGACATGCCCTCTTGAACAGGTTCTGCATACAAAACAGAGTCTGTTTTCCTCCACTTAATATCAAATGTTACGAGCCTTGGAGAACAGGAACTAAAGACCTTATACAAATTTAGGCAGGAGAATGAACAAGAACAAGCACTAGTAAACATGCCCTGGCTCTAATTTTTCTTGATATGAATCAGGAGAAAAATGGTAGGGGAAGATTGTTCCCCACCTCAGTAGCTCCTGTGTGTTTCAAGGACCAGAAAATGTTTGGTCCATAACAAAAAGATCTCATTCCAATCAGTTGAGATCATGGGGAAAAAGGTAAAGCAATAGTATTTTAGCGTGGGCTGAAGTTAATAATTCAGCTAGTGCTATGAGTCATTACATACCAATCAGTGCAAGTCTGCCCCCTTCCCTCTATTTTCAAGAAGAAAAAGATGATAAAAGACTTTCCTAAATTCTAAGCATGCATATGCACGTGTCTGTACACCATTTTTAATTTTAACATAAATATTACGGAGATCTATATTAGATGTTTCATAAATAGTGTTAATGGGTCACAGTTACTCCTAACATTATATTCCTAGCATTGTTCTGCAAAAAGCTCACAGATCGTTTGCATGCTTTAAAAGTAAACAGCTGGAAATGGTTCATGGTGAAGGACAGCTTTCTTGGTTATGTCTCTTACTAGAAAGCACACAAAGGTTATTTATGCACATGGCAGTGACAAGAGATTTTGAGCAGAAAACACTCTATTATAGTGTCATTAATTAATTTGTCAACATGTTAGAACTATTTCAATAGCACTAAGGAATCTGCCAGGACATCCTGTTTACAAAACAGCACCTGAATAGCATGCAGAATAGAATCTGATTCTTACTGGTTTTGTTTATATGAGATATTCTGAGAGTGAACTGCGTAATACAAAAGACTGCATTAAATGTCTAACACAAGCTAAGTTGTGAACAACTGAGACAGGATTATTAAACAGTCAACAGAACCTGATAATTACCATTAAAAAACCCTACCCATCTTTGAAGATGGTAAGACTCAGAGGTAGGTAATGAACTAGAGGTGTTGCCTATGGCACTATATATTAATACAGAATTTATTTTTGCTTTCAATATATCTTTGGCAACTTTAGAAACTACTAGCTTGAAATAGTCTGCTTTTGCCTATCTCACTGTGCAGTCAGGACAAATGATTTAAGATGACCTGCTGCATCTCAGGGTTCAGTACTACACAGCTGTGGACAGGAAAAACTGGGTCATTTTTCCCCATTGTCAGATGCTGCACTCCATCACATGGCAGTGCATCATCCAGTCATCACAAAAAACTCATCATGAATTGCTTTTTTCCCATTTGGCTGTGCCACAGCTTTTTCTTACATTTCAGCTTGGCTTTCATTTCCAGCTTCAACTAACATCATGTGAACAATCATCTCATTTAGATGATCAGCTCTATCCTTCACCTTTACTGTTTTGGGCAGGGTCCTGACCATAGACTCTGGCAGAGCTTTGAACTGCAGATTAAAAAGAAAGCTAAGAGTGACTATATTCCAGATAAGAGTTACAGATGAATAAGAAAACTGTATATAAGATGAATAAATGTGCACTAAACTGTCATTACACTTAATGAAACAGAATTTGTATCAGGAAAAAGATAAATTGTAAGAGTTAAGGGTTGTGCTGCTACAATACAAAGGAAATACAGGATGTAAAAGCATACTTCACATCTACAGAAGCATCTTAGCATGGGGAATCTGGTCAGAAAACTGGTCTGGAAGGGATCCAAGAAGGTCAGTTAGTCTATACCCTGCTCCCAGGCAGGATAAGCTATATATAGATCACCCCTGACAGACAGCTGTGTTATATCCTGATTGAAAAAAAAACAACAACCCAACCAAACAGAAACCACACCAAACCTGTGAGGGAAGACGCTATAGCTCCCCAGGCAGTCTACTCCATTACTCCATTAGAGAGCTTATCTCTTGCTGCAGTGTAAGCCCCTGCTTCTTTTCCAGTCATTGCTCAATAGAGGAAAAAATAAGTTTATTTCCTTTCTCTTTGCAGCAAGCATGTATTACAAAAGAGCAGAACATGCTCAGGAGAGTGATCTACATATGGAGACTGTGATATGGGCCATATTCTCTTCCCAATTTTAGCGAAGTCAGTGTGCCTATTCAGTAATTAAGCTCGTGTAATGAGTTACCTATCTTTACAAGTTACTGAACAAAAAGCTAAAGTGTTAATTTAAATCTTGCTAGTGACTCCCCACCACCTTTCCCTGTGGGTGCTTTTGGCTGTGTCTACGTGACACGCATGCATGTGTACTCTGTACGCGCTCTGCCCTGGCCTCAGACCAGGCATTCGTGAGCTGTGTGTGGTGGATCACGTTAGCAGTACATGGTTATTAAGCCTGTTAGTTTGTGGGCCAGCTCAGAAAGTAATCAGAACAAACTCACACCCATCTAAAGCTGGTTTTGTTAGTACTAAAGGATTGCCTGTCTAGGGAGGTTACTGTGGGTCAAGCCAGGATACAGTCACTGCTGGGCATGAGCTGCTTCATGAGAAATGCTCGTGTAGGGAG
>NW_009920631.1:22609-44129 GCF_000696875.1 Nestor notabilis
AGTGGCAGGTGGACTAATTAAAAGACGTCTCCCTGTTTTCCTCACCTAACTATGAAGCTCTGTGAATTGGGTAGCACCAGGGAAGTCAGGTTGTTAAATTAAAGTGATGTGGCAAGAGCTCAGCTACAAGGAGTGTGTTGGTGATACCACAGAAGTCAGGCCACCATGTGCCTAGGTTGATGAGGCAAGAGCCCAGCTACAATGTGACATGGAAGAGACAAAACACAGGACTACACATAGAGAAAATCTGGTGCATAGAGAGGCGTGTTAGTTGCAGACCCTAGCACAGAGGTAGGGCTACTGGCCTTGGGTCCTGAGGAGCTCCAATCTTGTGTATGAGTTGCCATTGGCTGGTGAGTCAATGGGAGGAGGCTCATGGGGGACAAGGCCACCAGAAGCAGGATGTGCAAGGGTCTCAGTGCCAGGAAGGTAGTGCCTTCTAATTTCACATGCTCCCTTACTTCTCCAAAATGTCACTCTCATATCTTAACCCTAAAGGTAATTTTGTGAGATTTAACTTACTTGACATTGAGTATGGGGCAAATTATGTTAGCCTTAATGTATAGTAGGAGGAACTGGAACATGACGTACCCTAGCACACGGATTTCCCCATGTAGATATGCCCACACAGGTAAAAGTAGTATTTAACTCATACATATATGTCTTTCACCTGACATTTTCTCTTTCTACTTTTCTGTTTTTTTCACTATATTTCTGACTGACCTTGGCTTCCTCAAAGTATGGTAGGAATTCAATAGCTTTCACATATTATTGAAACTAGAGTTCACCCTTATAGAATCATAGAATAGTTAGGGTTGGAAGGGACCTGAAGATCATCTAGTTCCAACCCCCCTGCCATGAGCAGGGACACCTCGCACCAAACCACGTCGCCAAAGGCTCTGTCCAACCTGGCCTTGAACACCGCCAGGGTTGGAGCATTCACAACTTCCTTGGGCAACCTATTCCAGTGCCTCACCACCCTCACTGTGAAGAACTTCTTCCTTATATCTAACCTAAAGTTCCCCTGTTTAAGTTTAAAGCCATTACCCCTTGTCCTACCACTACAGTCCGTAACGAGGAATCCCTCCCCAGCATCCTTGTAGGCCCCCTTCAGATATTGGAAGACTGCTATGAGGTCTCCATGCAGCCTTCTCTTCTCCAGGCTGAACAGCCCCAACTTGCTCAGCCTGTCTTCATACGGGAGGTGCTCCAGTCCTCTTATCAGCCTCATGGCCCTCCTCTGGACTTGCTCCAACAGCTCCATGTCCTTTTGCTGTTGAGGACACCAGAACTGGACATAATACTCCAAGTGAGGTCTCACAAGAGCAGAGTAGAGGGGCAGGATCACCTCCTTTGACCTGCTGGTCATGCTTCTTTTGATACAGCCCAGGATACGCTTGGCTTTCTGGGCTGCCTTCCTTAATATTAAACTAGAAAATTGTAAAAGTACACAAATTTAGGTTTAATACCTTCTCCAGTCTAATCTGTCATTTATAAAGCAATTAATTCATTCTGATACAAGATAATTTTAAGAAAAAGAAACACTGCTGAGTGGTTGAGCCAGGAGTTAGGAATTTTCTAGCTTTTACGCTTGTGTCGGTGTTAAAACAGTGAACACATTATTCTGGCAAAGAATCCCCACCCTCACCAACTGAAAACAGCAAAAATCACATAACGAGCTTGGCAGAACTGTGAGAGATGAACACATACACAAGTATTTATTTCAGAAGCCTTACAGTATTTCCTTTACTTGTATGCATACATTAATATTGTGAGTACATTATATGATAATGAAAATAATACTAATGATTTTTAGTAAGATTCTAAAGCTTAATGAAATTGAAGAAATTGGAGATAACATTCCATTGGATAGTGTGTTTGGGCTATGGATTGTGTATTTCCGTTCTTGAAAAGTCTGAAAATAATTCTGTATTGCTAGACACATAACAGATATAAGAACATACCTCCCGTCTCTACAAACAGTCCACATTGATGTTTTAAATATAACCATTCGAACCTCTACAAGTTCTATTCTTCTATCAGTCAAAGAGTGGATATGTTTTCCCTTATGTATATTTTATGAATGTGGATGATTGGCATGTATATAACTAAGACAAACATTCCTGATGAAAGCTTGCCTGAAATCCATCTTTCTTTTCTTTCACATCTGGGCATAAGGCTTGGGAAAAAGGGTGGTTTTTTTCCACTTTCTGCAGACTATTTTGCTTTCCTCTTGAAAACTTCATGATTTCAGTCTTATGGTAAATTTTTAAAATGCCACTTTTATTTAGGAATAATTATATATATATTTATGTGTGACTTTTCAGCAGTTAGTTATAAAGTGGAATGTATGTATAAGAATACATAAATACAGAAAGAGTACATTAAGGGAACAATTTGTTTCTACAGTATAGTATTTTTAGAAGACTTACACATGTACATAAGGATAATGGAAATGTGAAAGTTTCTGTACAATATAAAGTAAGTTAAGGTCAGAACTCCCAGTGAGTCTAGCAGCAGAGATGTGTTCTTTCTCAGGTTTAAATCCAGTATCAACAGACTTGGTTAAGACATTTAAATCCACAGAGGTTTGAGATTCTTCGTGTTGCTAGGAATCCCAGAATGTACACATCCTTAAAACAGTATGTTTTTCAGACATATCCCGTCTTGTTTTCTTCATGAAAAATACATTAAAAAATGTAAAATTTCACTTTCAACCACCAAATCAGAGCCTTGCATGAGGTGCAATGTAATTAGGAATTTGCAATACACTGATGCTCAGTTTCTTCACAATCTGCACTCTAATCAGGATGGTGCAAATCATTTATTCTGCAGCTTGATGCAGCCTATTGTTGTTACCTTTGGGCAACCTTGTCCAGTCTGCAATGGTGCCTTTTCTTACTGGTCTTTTGAGACATGGCAGATGAATCAGGGAATAGTTCTGAATTCTGAAATTGTGACTATGACATTGACTGCTTGTTTGAGGATAAATAGTCCTTTTAGTCAAGTCTACAATGACTTATTACATTCTGGATTTTAATATTTATAAAACCCTTATACAAAAAGTGCTGCATATTGCAAATTACAGTTACAGAACCATGCTCTGAAGTCTTGTTTTTTTTCCCCCCAGTTTGCCTGATCAGTGGTATTTTAACTGAATTAGCATTTGGCCTGTTTATTAGTACATACTAAAAGAACTATTCTAGCTTGTTTTGACTATTTTCAGGCTGATTTAAACTGTTCCAATCTGCATTAAGGAAGGCAAAATCAGAATAATTCATTTTCTCATCCCTGCGTTGAGGTTTTGAAGCATTTTAGCTCAGTACACATTAAAATTCCTTGTTTATATGTTACATCAGAATATAGTGAGTTTATAGGGAATAAAGAAGAGATTGGCTACAAAATGTCTCAGATGTGACTCATGATCATGAACATTCAGTTCAGAAATCTGAACTCAGGTTCACCTAAATGTCAGAGGATGTTGCTTGTATGCAAGATTAAACTTTCAACGTTTTCCTTGTTCTGTTCCTGCTGTGTTCCGTCGGTTACCTTTGCCCCACAAAAGACTGTTGCTTACTACACGCTATAGTAGACGTGAACAGCAAATTAAAAGCAGAGAAACACATCTACAGCACAGGAGACTATTTTAGTACCCAGTGAAACTAGGGTAAAGGTTGCAGCTGGTTAACAAATATTTTGGCAGCACATATAAAGGAGCAAAAAAGGAAATCCAGAATGCCAAGGTTTGCACTATCAAAGGCTTTACAATTTGTATTAATTTTTAAACACCATAAACTGCCTGGCTTGAACATACAGGCATAAAATAGCATTCATAATGTTTTTTAATACGAAGGCTTGAAACAAGGAGCTGCTGACACAGATCTTTTGAAGACAACTCTCTAGTATTACATTTCAATGAAGGAAATTTACTTTCGAGCTATTTCATGTCAAGGCAGCTGAATGCTTTGGCTAGAAATATAAAGTAGGATGAAGCAGTTTATTCCTGTTGCTGCGCTCCTTCTAAATGCAGTTCAGCAGAAACAGGATAATCTTCTTTCAGGGCTTGACTTTACTGCGCTGGTCATCCTAAATTACCACACTAAAACAATACTCACAGGGTTTAACTCATGGGAATGTAGAAAGAGCAAGGAAATGGGCAGAATGGGACTGGAGTGCAGAAAGTGTCAGTATTAGTAGAGGGACCCTACGGGCTGTCCCACTGCACATGAACATCAACAGCATAGGAGCTGAAAACTGTCCCTTAGCAAGACAACATAAACACCACCCCACTTGTCACTCAGTTTGAACTGGAAGGCTTTGCTGGTATGGATGAGGATTCAGTTAGGCTTTGAGCTGGCCTTGTACTCTGGGCTGACACTTCTGCCAAGACTGGCCTTTAGTCCTGAGTGTGTCTCACAGCAAGGGAAGACTTTTGTTTCTGCCCACATTGCAAAGCCAGGCTTGAGGCCAGCCTGAGCATGGCTGCCCTGCTCATGCTTGTTCTATGGGGTGGGGGAATTCACTGCAAGTGAATTAAGCAGGACTTTACAATGGCTTATGGAAAGTGCACTCATCATTGTTTTGCTGTTCACTGGAGACTATGTTTAAGTCAGGCCAAGTTTCCCTTAAAAAATACTAAGCATAGATTGTTTACAGAAAGCTGCACAGATAGAAAAACTTTGTTTACCTCTGAAGAACAGAGATTTTTAGGGTAAAGTCAGTGTTGTTTCCTATTTCTCAGAATATCAGTGGACTTTTACCAGCGCAGTATGTAACTTGGCATGCTGTGCTATCAGGTGCTCTAGTGCATGTTTGCTCTGGTTCTTCCAGCAATCCTCTGTATCTCACTAGCTTGATGCTGGGAAGAGAGGCAGGAGAGGTTACAGCTGAAAAGTACATAACGTTGTTTTGAACACCTTTTTGGAAGATGGAGCCATATTCTGGAACTTTCTCACTGGTTCAGTTTCTCTCTCACTGATTTAATGCCAGTGACTGACAGGAGCAGTCCTTGATACAGCAGAAACAGTGTTTGAGGTTTTGCTCCAAATAAAATAAAAGGATTTTCCACATGAACTATAAACAATTTAAAACATATGACTTGGACTATCATATATGAGGCAGCTTTATATGGATATGATACAATATGTTAGCAGAGGGACCTTTTAACATATCCAGTTAGATGGATAGTCAGGCTATCTTCCAAACAGATTTTCTCATAATTAAATAATGTGCTTTTCAGCTACTCCATATAACATAAGGCAACTGCAGAAGGGATTACAGTGAGAATCTGAGCAAATATGAACTACAGGCCAAATTACACAAAGATGTGTGCTGTTACAAGATTTCCACAAAATACTTTAACTGGCTTTCAACAGGCATTTTGTTCCACATACATGTTTGAAAATGACTTCCCTAAAGAGGCTCAGGATGGATACTGTACCTAGTCGTTATCATCACCATGCTTTTTACCTTGCTTGAATACTATATGAATACTATGAGAAAGAATACTATGTGAAACATCAGCTAATATAAAGTGGACCTAGCAAGGGATTTTGGCTTTTGAGGACTACTAAAAGTCCCGGTTTTTAACTCACAGTACTAGAAACTGTACCAGATAGGTACAAAGGAACAAATTTCAAAAGATCTAGGTTTTAGGGCTCAAAACCTGCCATACAGAGCCTAACTTGGAGTTTCAGCAGTACAGAGGGATTGCCACATAGAAGCATTTTTCACTCACATCCTTTTAGTGAGGTAACAGATGGCACAAAAGACACCTTGCTGTGCTGAACAGCAGAGTTAGAGAAAAAATGTAGAATCTGGACTCCCTCCTGTCCCCTTGGAGTCCTATATGTCCCAGCAGAGGACTGGATGGTACAGCCCCATGGTCCCCAGAGTGTAAAGCCTGCAGTGTTACTGGGCTTACTTACAGTGGAGGGAAGAGTACTCTGATGGTGTTTCTTTGAAAACAGCAAAGAGATTCGGGCCCTTTGAAAGTTTTTCGTGAAAGCTGACCATGCTTATTCTGTCATATCAGAAATCAGTCAGAAAACTTTGCTTTCTTAAAGGAAGTACATTCTTTTAAAATTGGCTGCTGCTGTAGTTGTTGTGATTGTTGTATAGAAGAAAGGCTTTTGAGATTCCAGTTCCTTTCTTGTATATCACTTTTACTAGAACTCTACATGTGCTTAACAACTAACAGTAGCCAAAAGTAAGGAAAGATATCATTTTGGATGACATTTTCTATAAGATAGAAAACTGAGAGTATAGGAAAATCAGGTGGGAAAGTGGCAGAGTCCCCCTCTTTCACTGTCTTCAAAGCAAGACTAAGTGCTTCCTGAAATATGTTTTCAGCCATATGCAAGTTATTGGGCTCAGCAGAGACCAATATCCTGTGGCTGCTGTCATGGAAGAGCTCAGATGAGTTTATTTACTAGTCCTTAAACTCAATATATCTATAAAACACAAGAGGAAAGCTCCAGCTCGATTAGGATGGGCTGTGTGAGCTGAAAGAAAGACAAAGGAAAGCAAAGACAGCAATGAGGAGAGGAAAGAGAAAGAACCTTTCCAGTCTTACAAATCAGAAGCGAATTCCTTGTCACCAATACTCTTACATCAACATAATAGCAGAACATCTATATGCAGCTATGTTTAAAAGCCTTCCAAGGGAAAGTATAAAGCTTCTCAAATTTGAGGCTCTCCAGTTTTTTTAGTTTTAATAGTTTGTAAACCAAATAAGTATACTGTTTGATGTGTACAGGTGATAGTGTTGTGTCTCTATGTTTTTCCCAGTATCACATGCTCTGGGGGTAAACATGTTTTGTTGCTGGTAATAGTAGAAGATAAAACATGTATGAGTAGTTCCATAAGTACTCGAAAAAGCATTGTAGTGTATATTGCAGAGAACCAATAAACAGCCAACAACGTATGGCTAAATATAAAATTACTGGCTGCTCTTCAACAATGCTTTAGGAAAATTGTGATTTTTCAGTTATGGTCTGTTCAACCAAATTAAAGTCTGATGACTGCCTCAAGATGTCCATTTATCACCCAAAATAAAGCAGACTGAGAGAAGAGGCAACAATACATGATTGTATTCAAAGGCAACTCATCAGCACCTATGAGTAAAATTTCCAGCAGCAGCCAGATAACAGGGGCAAGAAATAAGAATACAACAATAGATCACATCAGGACAGGATATTATAGAATCTCAGATTGGTTCATAAATATAAAAGAATGAAGTACTGCTTTTCATAGTCTTACCTGTCAAACTGTATTAGAAAACTTGAAAAAATGTTATTGTTGCCTGTTGCAGCTGAAGATTTCGTTAAGGATTTAGATTGTACTGAAACAAGTTCACCTGCTTTTTTATGTATGCAGACCTGAAAGCAAAAAAAAAAAAAAAAAGAAAGATAAAAAGTACGTAATGTTCAGTTTTAAACTATGATTTCCTCTTTGATTTTTGTTTTTGGATTCAGATTAAAAAATTATGAAAACTTTTGATGATCTTCAAATTTGAAAGCTTTACTAGCAAACCTGAAAGATTCTCCAGAGCTGTGGTTTAGTGTCTATGCAAAAAAATCAGGAAAAAAAAAAAGATTTGAAAACTCAGGTGAAAATCTGTGTGGAATTACAGTTCCTCTCCAAGCATTGGTTGGAGAGTGTGAAGAATGTTTGAGCCAGAAATTCTGGCCACCAGATGGAGGATCAAGGTAATTGGAGGCAGATCAACAAATGGAAGCCTGAGAAATATCTGAAAATAAAACCTTAAGAAAGCAATTTCTTACTTTCAAATGTGAAGTACTGAGCACTTTACATTTTTCTTTGTCTTCCAAAATGTGCAGTTTTCAAAGCAAATACATGCCCAAAGTGGACATATTAAGCACTGAGATGAATATTAGAAACGAGAAAAGGGCTTTTTCCCTGCATATCAGACAGCCTCTGTGTAAGTTGGTACAGCCCTGTGGGCTGTGCCCCACCACAGTAAGATGGGCCCTTGAACAGCAACAGCTTCTCAACCACTGGTCTGAAGGACTTCCACCTCATTCAATTTGAATTACAATATTATCAACACTGAGCTTCGCAACAGGAGGAAGTCCACACCACTGGGCAGACATCTGCTTATATTTACACAACCCTATTTCTTGCTGTACTCTAGTACAAAGCCTAATTTTCCGTGTCACACAGTCTGTGCAATGCTCCTGAGGGTGGATTGAAAGCACCCACTGGAGAAGAAAACTGGAAGCACTCCCACACAAAATCTGAGTAACTCACCAGCTGGACATTCCCCCCTTAAAGTGCCTAGGGCTCCTGAGTTAGAATCGTTTTTGAAGACTGCCAACAAGAAGGGCGAACACGTGAACTAGGAATTGCTCCTGGATAAGGATGTACAATGAGGTAGGATGAAGCCATGTATGTGCTGAGGATTTGCTAAAGTACTAGCTAAATATTCCTACTTCTGCAGCCAGTTAGGCTAGAAAAGAGCTCCCTATCTTACTACAAAGACTTCTGAAATACTTATTAAATTGTAGTGAAAGTGACAGCATTTTCATATAAAAGGATATTTCATAGAAATGACATATCAGGCTCCTTGACACCTCAATCACCATCCAGAATTGGTTACGTAGCTCAAGGCTCTGTAGACACTGGAGTCAGCTAGAAGAAGAGGGTATGACATAGTCAGAGGGTATGCCACCATGTGGGTGGGCACCTACATATCACAGATGCCAATTTCATTGGGATAAGTGTGTTTTTTCTTTTTTAGAAGAAGTGCAAGTAATTCTGAAACCTATAGTAAATATGCACATGGCTCACTCTTGTGTGCATGAATTGCCTGTGGGTACTCAGACTGTGTGATTATATTAAGCACTGGCCTTGTCCAAGAACACCGGCTAGTACTACCTAGCACAGCTGAGTGTGATATTCCCCCTGAATACAACAAAGATGTCCAGGATGCTGTAGACTTTCATCAGACAGGAAAGGAGCAGATGGTGGTGGCCTGCAGACCTTCGTTGCATCCACAGCCACAACAGATTCACTAATGCCAGATTGCTGTGCCATGGATCTGTTCAAGTCTGGCAGAGTTTTCTGGGAGAAATGCCCATACATTTCTAGACTGGGAGAAGTGAAACAGAAAGAGGTTTGATGCATCTCCAGCACTGAGCAGTTTCTGAGTCCCATGATGGTAATATTTGTATCCAGAAATTAGTGAGAGATGAATGTAAATCACCAAGAGGGGCTCATGATGCATGCCCAGACTTGGCAAAACTGAGTTTGATAGTGGCATCTGCCATGCTTTCAGAGCATCAGAAAGCAGCAGAGATTCAGCTGGTGCTGGCACAAATTTTGAAGAGTGCAGTCCAGGAGATCCAGTAGCCAAATGGCCTCCAGCAACCATGCAGGGTGATAGGTTTTACTCTCCTTGAATCTGGAGATACCTGTAGATTTTTGTGGCCTCTGTTGTCTTTTGTCAACCTCACAAGCTGTAGCTTGTTGTAATGCATCGAGAGCAGTGCAGATGCTATAAGATGGCAGCAGACAGTGGTTCTGCAGGCCCCGGAGTCTGTGCAGGAGATATAAGAGCTTGCATGATTGTAGTCAAGGCCTTGATAACTACATCCTCAACAAAGCAGGAACATGCCTGTGGCAAACTAAGGAAAATGCAGACACAGACAAGGCACTGCAGCCTGGGGCCTCTTTATGGTGATAATAGGAATAGTGCAGACATGGCTTAAAAGCACTTGCAGTTCCATGGAAGAAGCAGATGAACAGGCAAATATTTACCTGTGAGATTTCCACGTAGCTCAAATACATGTATGTATAAAAGGCCAGTGCTGCTGACGAATTTCCAAGATTTACTACAGATTTCTTACGGTTTTCAGATCTTCACTTCTGAAAAAAAATGTGAGAGTTTTTAGCTGGCTGCTAAGATAGTGTCTTCTTCCTCCTACAAGCCAAAAATTACAAAAATGACTCTAATGATCCTTTGGCAAGATTCTGCAAATTAGGAGAGGATGGAATCTGAAGCCACAAAGCAGCCTTTCCAAGCTGAGCCTGCTGCCAATTCAGAGAATAGGGTGCACCAGATTTCATTTAGTACCTGCAATAGTACAGCAGGAAAATTGCAGGGAGAAGAGTTCACTCAGTGGGAACACAGCTGCTTCACAGACCCTCTTGTGTTTCTGAGGTGCTGCCAGGGCAACCCTAGTTATCCTTGTGAGCCCTGCTCTTCAATGAGGCAAGTGAACAATAGTTCAATCTCCTGGTTTTGAGCTCCAGTGCTTGTGAGCATCCTTTAGCCCCCAGTGGGGGTGGCAGGACTGAACTACACCATTAGCTCGTAATTTCTAAGCTTACTAAACTACGACACAAATGAAATGCTCGACTCAGACTAAGTGCTTAAGTTTACACAACTCAATGGAGAAACCCTAAATAAATGAATCAGGAGAAAGGAAACAGTCGGTGCTTTAAGAATGACCAAGGACTATCCATATCAGAACTATCAAAGTTCCTATCAGTTTCAAACCCATAAAATAACTCACACTTTGATACAAATTACTATTAGAACAATATTTTGCAACCATATTTCGTAAGAAAACTACAAAGTTCTGCAGTAAGATTTTCTGATCTTACTTTTGTTCATTTTTTTTGTGCTTCTGGCAAATTAAAGAAGTCATTATGGTGCAATAAAAAAAGGATATAATTTTGGACTGGATTATAATTAAAATGAATAAGGTCAATGAACTGTATCTGTTTTCATTCTCAGAAATGCTGTTCGGTTCAGACGGTATTTTTGTCTCATTATAGGTACTACACTTTCAGAAAAATCAAAAAATATAAACCTGTATCTGTGATACAGATAAAATCACGGTAGCTATGTGCATAAAACTGAGTGTCTGAGCATAGGATTTGTTCTTACTTGTTGGCATTTAGTTTATCTCTGAGTAGTTAACCTTGCTCTATATGCTGTTGTGATTGGGCACAACCATCTTGTCTACGTTTGCCTGAAACTCTGCATATTGCAAATTGTGCATAAAAGAATGTGCTTAAATATTTAAACAATTAAATTTGAATTGCACTTATTTGTGAATACTTTCTTGAGTAAGCTAATTAGAAAACTATGCTTTATAACAAAGTTACAGGTTTTAAGAGTTAAAATAAAAATAGATGGGGTTTTGAGAATTAATCTCTCCGACAATATTCATTAAATGTGCTTTAACATCAGGTGTTTGGTGTCTTTGGATCTCCCAGATGAAAATACAGAAATAGAAGTCTGTTAATAAACCAAAAAGTACCTGCACTCAGATCGTCAGAGGTATTTAGAAATACTCATCCTGATTTCTGTCCAGGCACTGGTCCTTCTGAAGGCCAAAGTACCAAGCTGGTGAATGATAGAGAAGAAAGATGTGTGAGAGCTGAAGCCAATGCTGAGCAAAACTGCTTCGTCTTGGCAGCTTGCCTAACTTTAGCCTCTGCATGCACGTTCTGTGTGCATGTTCCTCCAATACCAAAGCTTTTTCAGACATGCAGAGCTACCTTTCCTCAAAGGTGGCTTATAAGAAAACCGTAGGTATAATGACAAGCTGGGTTTTTTTAACAATTACTTCTCAAACTGCAGACCAGTAACTTTCTTGCAGTCCTGAAAGGGCTTAAAGTGTATTGGTCAAATACTGTGTGGCAGCAGTTCTCTCTCCCAGGTTGGCAGCAGCCATTGCATTAACAAGTGAGGACAGCCTACGATTAGCAGCTGCAGGACTTTACCCAGGGAACTGATAACCATGTTAACTTGCTGACAACATTTTATTTTCTCCAAGGTGAAGGACTGAATATGCACACTTGTAGCCAATTATAAGCTCTTCTCTCTTGGCTGATATGGAGAAGCTAAGCTGCTGGAAAGTCTAACTTAAGGGAAGTGAGATGAACCAAGTGGAGGTGACATTTTCAGGGTTGCATAACCCAGTTCTAGCTATTTCTAGAGTCTCTTGCTGAGTTTAAATACTCCATTCTCTGCATTTTTTTCTGAGAAAGATATGTGAAATTAATCCAGCACTTCTCCCAGCTTCTTTTGCTCTCACTTTTCTTTGGTCATATAAGCAATTAGAGAATTACAGGAACAGAAGCAAAGTAGGTTACAAAAACAGAAGCTAAACATAACCAGTAATGATGCAGCGATGAAGCCTCAACCATTTGTTACAGCTTGACACTTTTTATTTACTGAGGATTTCAGCATTTGTCAGAGATAGAAATAGATAATGCAGGATTTGATCATGTTTCTTCTGCCCTGAATAGAGCTTCACTTCTGCAAGCACAGTGTACATCAACACTCTATATGGCTCATTATAAAGATAATGACATCTTTAAGCATTTAATGGGACTTGTAGATAATTGCAGGTACCAAAGAAAGGCAAGTGTTTGAAAAGTGTATTTCTATTTTCACTATAAGTGTCAGATAGCCTTGTCATAGTCAGACTAAGTGTAACATGGATGCTAGCAGTGCAAATTTCCTGTCTTATGTGGGTGTTTTGTCAGGGTTTTTTTTGGGGGGAGGGTTTTTTTCTTTTGTTTTGTTTTTTCCTTTCTAGAAGGATTAGGACTAGATGTGAAATGATAGCATCTTCTTATTTCTTTAGTCTTTAGACATTTGATCAGGCTGTCAAAATGGATCCAGTTAATATTAGTTGCACAGGTGAATTTTATCTGTAGTACCACATAAACATCTATTTCACATGGAAACAGCTGGTGACAGTGACTCATTTTATATCTCAACAAATTATCATCATTGCAAATGGTAACTTTAAATCAACAGCAACAAATCTATAGTTCTTGATCTGACAATCTGCAGATAACAATTTTCACTCCATTATTAACCACTGCAGTGGTCCTGTGTTATTAAATAGCTTTTGGTTTCACTGACTGACAGAATGAAATGTATGTGTAAAAATTCAGAGCCAAGATGCCCCCATTATCACTTATTTCATTGTTCCTGGCGCCTGTGTTGCAGTGGATGCATTTCTAAAGCAAACACTCTGAGGTCTGGGTTACAAGATCTGTAAATTGCTAATGCTGAGCATTGCACAGTATTATGAAAGACCACAGTTTCCATTGCATACATATACCCTGTATCATATCCTTTATGACATTTTCAAGTGTTTAACAATCAGCTAATCATTTCTGGTTTTATTGCAGTAACTGTTTCACCTTGCCTCTCCATTCCACTATGAAGCTTGATGTGTTCTACGATGCTTATTGTAGCTTCAGTATATAAGTGGGTTTGGTAGTCTTCTGTAATTTGGTGGTCTTCTATAAATCCTGTTTTTCTCAACAAAATCCTTCAAAGGGAATGGATTGGATTGCCACAGATATGAGAGACAGAAAAAAGGAGGACGGATGGTGGGAACAAATTAGTGGTAATCCTAATCTGTGATCTCATACATCATAATTTAGTATACCTTTTAAATTTCTGCCAATTCCAGTATTCCACCAAAAGTCAACTTTCACGTAGAGAGTGAAATGTTTTCCATTTCCAAATTTATAAAAGATCTGTTGGACTTGAATTCACTCCAGAAACTTACAGTTAACTGCATTGCAAGCAAAATGGAGAAAAAACTTGCACTTAAGCAGGGTGAGGGAAATGGGCTGTGCATTTTCTGTCTTGTATATGAGACTGACCCTAGTAAGACCATTTTATAACTGTTGTACCTCAGTGGTGTGAGGATAAATGAAAAAATGCCTATCATTCTTCTCACTGGTAAATCAGAATGTGGCTAAACTTACCTCTTTATACCAGATTTAGCAATAAGAAGTAGGTAGTTCACTGAGCAAATGAAAATAAATAGAAAAACTTAATTTAGCTGAGTAAAACTGACTGCACTGTTGACTCTATTCTTTAGACCTTTGTTTAAGTTTGTTTTTTCCATAATGGCATTTGCTAAGAAAGCCTACTATGAACCTGGCGAATAAGACTATACTACAAGTATACTTGTGTTCCTGAAATCGCAAGGCTGAGCGTAGACGTCAGTTCTCATTTGTCAGAGAGAAATGGCTTAAAATTCAGCAAGGATGAAAACATTTTAAACTATAAGAATAAAGTGAAGGTCAAGGAACCAGGTGTTTTATGTCAAGCAGCTCTATGCAGAGTTGAGTCTTCTGGAATCACAGTCTAGTCACTCTAAGGAGAGGTACCTGTAGCATCAGCACAGTGTGGTCAGCCTCCCAGTTACCTGAAAGAGATTTCTGAAAGAGATCCCCCTCTGCCAGCAGCACATCAGTCTAAACATCCATTTCTATAATTCTACATCAAATTTTATATGACTTAGTGTCACAGTAAGTAGACAAACACCTGTCAGTTTTGATCCTGCCATAGATGCAGAGGACTGAAGCAACACATTTCAACTGAATTGGTTTTATTTAATTAGCATCTCTCTAAGGCTTGTTATAGAACATACCTCTATGGTGAGAACAGTTCATGTGACTTTGTTGGTCCTTCGGTAAAGACCATATCCTACAGCTTAGGATATGGATTAAAAGACCATTTGACATTCTTTCATTTTCTCTTCCATGTTTCTAGGCTTGTAAATCTGTACTTATACTGTTTTAGAATTGTATCTATACTGCTTTAGTAGCAATGAATATGACCTCATGTTCCCAAGGCTTGTGGCATGCAAAGAGTGAATGCTGACACAAACCAACTAATTGCATCCACACAACTTTGGTTGGTTGGTTGTGAGTTTTTATTGCAGAATTTCATAATATGCTTACTAATCCCAGCCTCTCTGCTTTATGCACACCCTGGGACCATGAAGCATGTTAGAAACGAGAGGTCCTGTCCTCCATGGTTTCTCTGGATTTGCCAGCAAGAAAGCTAAGTCCTACAATTAAGAATCTTCCCTCATAGCTATCTATGCCCCCATGAAATAGGCAAACCAAGACTGGTGGATAAATTCCTTCTCCCACTGATACATTTCAGCAGGGAGGATATTCCAGACGACACCAAGCTGAGCGATATGGAAGGGATGCCATCCAGAGAGACCTAGACAAGCTCAAGAAGTGGGCCCATGTGAACTTTATGAAGTTCAACAAAGCCAAGTGCAAGGTCCTGTACGTGGGTCAGGGCAAGCCTTGGTATCAGTACAGGCTGGGAGGGTGATGGCATTGAGAGCAGCCCTGAGGAGAAAGACTTGGGGGTACCGGTAGATGAAGAACTGGACATGACCCCGCAATGTGCACTTGCAGCCCAGGAAGCCAACCACATCCCTGGAAATAATCAAGGCCAGGCTGGATGTGGTTCTGGGCAACCTGATCCAGTTGCAGATGTCCCTGCTCATTGAAAGGGGTTGGATTAGGTGACCTTTGAAGGTCACTTCAGCCCAAACTATTCTATGATTCTACGAATCACAACTTTTCTCTGCTTTGAACAGAAAGATGGTAATTCTCTTTCTAGTCTGACCAAAGGTTGTGACCTTCAGGTCTTGCAGTCTGGCACATCTGAACAAGATACCTCTATCTGTTAAAGCAAAATTTCCTAGATTGCTTTTTCCTTTTCTGAAATTCTTTCTTATCCTTTTGGAGTTCTTCTCTCTGCTCTTTATGCTTTCTTCTAATTTTGGACTCTGAACTCCACAGAAACAGACTGTGCTCCCTTACAGGCAATAAAGCCTTAGAAGCCCTGAAATTACTTTGAAAAATAAGAGAGATCAACATACCTTTAACAGTTCAAACATGTTTATTTAAACAGAAAAAGGGAAAACCAGGTCGAAGACCAAAACCAAACTTAGAAGTGCAAAACAAGATAGGAAAACAAGAGCACACTGATGCACAGTACGTCACATAATACACAAATCATGTCAAAAAGTTCCCAAAGCATGAGGTTGTGTAGACAAGGGGTTCTGAAGAAACCTCTCATCTTCAGCTCCAGTAAATGCTGCCAACTATGCCTTCATTGCCTTCAGATGGGTTTGTTATTGGAGTGAATTCTGTTGGGATGCTGGTCATTTTTACCTTGAGAGGAATCCAGCTTGGCTACCTTTGCTTTTTTGTGGAACTTGAAGTGCAGTGCCTGTAATGCCATGTTTAGAGGTTCAGCACTGGTGTTAAATAAGACTGAGGCTGGAACTAATGGTCTCCCAAAGAAGTTGCTTGTCTGTCTCTCCTTTGTCTTTTTTGCTCCTAAGTTGTCACAGAAGCAGAGATTGACAGTGCCTATTCTCTACTTTTTCATTGCTGATATGTAGAACGTTTCAGGCCAAAAGCCCTCCCTTGTGGTCATTCAGAAGACTTGGCACTGTGTGTACAGAGGCAGCTTCACCTCTCTTGGCTACAGGGCATAGCCACCTCACCATGTAGGGCTCCTGCACATCTTCCTGTCCTGACAGCTGATTCTAAGCCAGCTGCACAAGTATACAGTCCTTGGCTTCTTAAACTTGAAACAGTTATCTGTGATGTGGGGGATGTTGTCCCAGGCCAGTTCTGTTGCTAGGTTAATGGGAAATATTCCAGCTGCAAAATTATGAATATGTGCATCTTCTTCACATACTCCTTGATTACTTTTGCACCTCATGCTGCTCCATTCTGAGCATCTGGCCTGGTGACAGAGCAACTAGTCAAGAAATGAGGATGCCGAGGGTGTCACATCTCAGTGCTGAGGAATGGCGTCTATACACTGTAGGGAATGCTAGGCTATAAGCACTTTCTAAGATACCTCTGCAGAGCTGCAGAGATGTCAGGTTGTGTTCAATCTGGTGAGGCTGAGTCAATTCTACTTACAAGGACAGAGAGAGAGTAGGTACAGAAGTGAATCAGAGCAGTCTATGTGTACATCAAAATGCAAAGTACTGTTTACAGCAATTGGAAAAAGTGGATGCTATACAGCAAATGCTTATTTAAATCAAAATAGACCAGGATACTAAAATATGCATGGTTTTGGCCCTGAATCTCTGTACTGGATATGAAATTGAATAACAAGTCAAACTCTTCTTAATTCTATAGAAAAATCAATCTCCAGGGACATATTAAAGGGGTATATAAACATGCCTATGTTTCAATCTTGCTTTATTCAATTACATTCCATTCAATTACATATTCTGTTTTGTACGAATACAATTTATTACCCCTCTATTCAGTCATGCTGGACCCTTAAGCCTTCTTCTTTGGCATACTTAAGAGATGAAAGTAACAAAAAGTCCAAGTGTTCATATGCCTTCTTAGAAAGATGCAAAAGATATAGTTTGCTGGAGGAAATTTATCAGGCTTGTGCAGCTGCTTGTATCTGGATCCAAACAAAAATTGAAATGTTTAAATTAAATGCTAAAATGCAGCTAAAGTAACAGACATTTAAACATCTTTATTTTCTTATGAGTGTAGTACTAGACAGAACATGGAACTAAATGAAGAGAAACTTGTAACTGTTAGGCTTTGAAAACTGTAAGGAAGGGCACAAAGTTCTGCTAACAGTTTAGCAATGTGTATAGCCTTTTCCAGTATTTTGGCAGCGTCAAAGGACATAGGACAATATATGTGTTTTTCATATTTCTGCTGACATTTCAGGCAATATGCATCATTCAAAGGTGTGCTGCATGGAGTCTAGAGTTTAGTAGTTACTCATTGCTTTCAGTGCCATCTGATATCTTAAATGGTCAGGAATTAAAAAAAGATAAATCTTTTTCTATGAATTATTTTTTTTTCAGAGTATTCCATTCAGATTTGTAGTAAGGATTAAAAATAATAATTTTAAAAGTTCCAGAACTGCCAGTAAGCAATCACTGCACTGCTGGGAGTGGTCATTACTACAAAGCTGATGGTTTCCAGTGGTGCCACACACTACAGCAGTGAAGAGAAAAGCTTTTTCTGCCCCATTTGTGCTCAAGGTCTCCCCAGCAGCTGTATGGCCCTGTACCTCTTTGTAAGCTACATACAATACAAATTTCCAATTCCTCTGCCACCTCACACACTGCCATTTAATTCTTCATCAGTTCCTCAAATCTTCTTGGTTTTGATAGATGAGCCCTGTATTCTTGCTGAGCTGTCTGTCTTGGAAGAATATTTGAAGAGTAAAACAAATGAATATAAGAGGTGAGAGATGACACTGGTCCTTGGAGGTAGCTGACAAACCAAACAGGTTTTGATTACTGATTTTTGCACAGCGAGTTTGTTGCTTGACATAATAGAGCTGCTTAATTTCGTTAATGCAAGCCTACTTACAGACTCCTTTCAAAATCTGGCATAATAAGTAAGGAAAACAATTCGTTGAGATAGCAAATAATTAGAGTTACTGAAAGATGCATGAAGGAAATGTTTATGACAGTTTTCTGAAAATGTTAATACACCCATTACAAAATATTACCCAGGAAGTTCAGTCTTCTCATGAAGAGTCATACTGTCAAATTAAGACAGAATTGCGTTTGAATAAGAGTGATTTATACTTTCTGTGCAAAAATTCAGCTGAAATATTAATTAGGGATGGGCAATAAGACTGGGCAGAGAAAAAGTGCAAAATTTGCTCTTCCAGAATCTTGGCAAGAGGGAATACTCTACCCTCACATGCCGTAAATGTACCATTCTGCACATGCATGTAGAAGATGCTTCCACTGAAATTGTTCAAATCTCTCTAGACATGAATGTCAGAGCACTAATACAATCATTCGAAGGGCACAGCTATGAAGCAGCACTACAATTTCTAACACTACACTTACCCTTAGGTTAAGTAACAAGGGAAAGTAAAAAAATTGTCACAAAAGTGCAGGAAAGAAAACACCCAAAACAAGTCCACAAAAAGACTGGCATCATGTTCACGGTTATTCCAAGAACTGAAAGATTAGCTAAGTTTACAAGTTAAATCTTGTCTAGTGAATAATTAACAGGTAAGCTTCAAGGTTAAGCTCAATATAGACCAGTCTTTCATTTTTGTTGTCTTGACTAGGATGTTTTACTTTTAATGTCTAAAAAAGGGTTATACCAGGTAATCCTGACAAAATTAGGTGGGAGATTTACTCACTTAATGGGTGACACTTATTTAATTTTAAAATTTAAATTATACTTTTGATAAGTATCCATGATTCATGGGATAACATATAATTCAGTGTTTTGTCTATTTTATAGTTATGCATACACATATGCTAATTGAACACTGTTGCTAAGGTCACAATATTAGCTAGTCAAAAGGCTGAAAATCTTCCTTATGTAAATGCATTCTTATAAAATTGATGATTATGTACTATTTATTTCATAGACCTCCTGCCTTTCTGTGACAAAGAATGGATATGAACTGAACCTGTGATGTTGAAGAGATTATAGAATGCATTTAGCAGGACTTCTTCCATGGTTGTGACAGAAGCTGGGTGGTGAATGCAGCAAAGACTTCCATAGAGAAAAGAACAGGTCAGTGGTTAAGGCAATTTAAGTCTGTCTTGAAAGCTAAATTATAACCTTGCCCCTGAGCTTGTAATTGAAGTTATGAGAGTTACTTACATTTATCATAGGTGCCTACTAACCAATTTTTAAAACGTCTGATGAGAATCTGATTTATTAATGTGCCAAGCACTTAAATCTGGATCTGAAGTGAATGAGGGCAATAAGTGGGTAAATGAAGTGTGGCATAGTGCTAAATAGTTATAAAAAAGTCTTGGACTGCTCTCATATGAGACAACTAAGCTTTGTGGATTCTTGTCTCTTAGCTCCTTTAGATTTCAGAATTCCCACTGGTTAGCTGAAGATAATAACATGTCTTGGTTTTGTGGCAATGCTTGAAAATAAATGTGCTAGTGTTTTAGAAGCACGGTGTAAAAATAATCATGGAAGAAAAAATACTGGTGAAATCTAGTTCTGTATTCAGAGCATTACTTGAAGAAAATACAATAGGTAGGGCATAATGACAGATTGAGTGGGAGAAACAGAGGAAAACTTCTCATTAAATAAGTACTTTCTATTCCAGTGCAATGCATGAAACGGGGCTCCAGAACAAAACTGGTAAATGACCATGTATGCTATATGATATAGCAAAATAATAGACATGCAGCAGTGAAGCAATTTAAAGTTTCACAGACCTGGTGT
The DNA here is from genome assembly GCF_000696875.1 of Nestor notabilis. Classification (NCBI taxonomy): domain Eukaryota; kingdom Metazoa; phylum Chordata; class Aves; order Psittaciformes; family Psittacidae; genus Nestor; species Nestor notabilis. The sequence goes on from NW_009920631.1 coordinate 42,650, forward strand.
TCCACAGCTCCTGGGCATTTTAGCATGGCTCCAATATGGATGGATATTTGCAGGGATTGCAAGAGAACCACTTTTGTCTGCTTTCTTGCACATACAATGCCTAGGCCATGGACATGTTAGAGACAGAGCAGTTTTTCTGACAAAGTCAAGTCCTTGACAAAGTTATGAGTAGATTAAAACAGGATCTTAAAGTGGAAAGACAGTGGCAGATATAGTAAATGATGATGTTTCCAGCTCTGTCTAGAACACATCATATCACTACAGATGTCCACCCTCATGGCCCAGGAGGAGCACTTCTTATGGCTCCCTGGGGAGGTTTCTTTCAGAAATGGATCTGACAATGCAACAGTGCCCACTGTGAGGGCATTTGTGGTGACAGAAACAAATGGGGTGGTGCAGAAATCTATTGCCCACAAATAGAATGAACCTCAAAATAGAAATCCAGTATTAAGACAGAAAAAGAGGTGGCTGATACAATGAGCTAATGGTTCAGTTCCATTTAGGTATCCATAAACGAGTAGCTGCAACAGTAGGTGGGGACGTACATTGTGAATGGGATATCCAAAAAATCTGTAAACTTTTCTACTCTTTCAGTGTTTTTTTTTACATAATGAGATAAACATATGGAGTAGCTGGTGCTAGTGCATGGCACCAATCCAACTACAGACTACTTTCTCTGTCAATCTTGTAGATTTCACAAAGGTGAGCTGGAAGTTTTACTCCAGAAACACCACCATGTTCTCAAGACTGAGAGCAGATGAATAAAAAGGCCCAGGAAAATACACTACACTTATGTGTTATATTGCTGTAAGAGTATTATTTTACAGACAGTTTTCCTGCAGTGTGCTTTACATCCTTGCAAATATGCCAGGAACTATTCTGAACTATGTCCTTATCATTTCAGGTAGGATGCACTATTCAAGCAGTCAGATCTGTCGCTGTAATGTGGAGTCACACACCACACATGGCAGTGTTCTTGCCCACAACTTTTGCTATGAAAAAATAATATAGAAATAAAACATTTCTTTGTGGAGCAGGAGCAACTCAAAATGTAAAAACTTTGTTTTATTTTTTTTGTTGACAGTTCTGAATGGTGAGGAAACACACTGTAGGACAAGAGAGGATTACAACAATTCAGAGTTGTGCATTTATCCATGGGAAGAAAAAAAGCTTTGGTGATTTATGTGGGACTTGGCTCTAACTTTACAAAGACTTTCACTTAGGTTTCACTTATTTTACTGTGAGAGTGAAGAACATTCCTTTGACTTCACTTTCTCCAGTGTATGTGCGTTGTGATGTGCATATTTATAGACAACATAAAAGTCTCTACTGAAAGAGATACCTGTCTGCTCCATCCCCCCCTTCCCTGCAGGGCAGACAATAGCTAACACGGCGGCTCTTAGTTCCTGTTTAATGCACTCCAGAGATGACAGCAGAAGGACCGAGGGTCTAGGTTGGGGACCCGGCGGTCGGCACGGGC
>NW_009920632.1:0-55107 GCF_000696875.1 Nestor notabilis
TCCTCCCCAGGTGCAGTACCCTACATTTGCCCTTGCTGAACATCCTTGGGTTTCTCTCATTTTACACCAGCCACGTGGTGGGCAGCAGCATGGTGTGTCCTGACCCTCCCACCGGCCCCACACTAACTGTTGTGGAACCCACTAGACATTCCAGGCCAGCAGCTCTTAGAGCATCCCAGAGTGGGGACAGAGGAGGAAGCAGGGACAGCAAGCGGCTTTGCCAGCCTCTGCAGAGGGGCTGCCTGAAATGCCTCCCAGCCAGCCACACCACTGCAATATGGGAGGGTAAACATAAGGCAAGAATATGAAACCTAGAGAAAAAGATTAATATGTGAAGGGGAAGGACACAAACACTCGTGCAACTGCTTTGTCACCAAGGCTCTGGTGTCACATGTAACAGCTGCAGAGGGCAGGGCTCACAGAGGAATCTTAGGCTAAACTGCAGCCTTTCTATGTGCAAGAGAATCTTCTAGCGTGCAACTGCCCCCATCCATTTCAAGAGGTTCTAACTGCTTGAAGTGTTCTCAAATGCTCACTGGGTGAATAGTGACTACTTACGCTGTTGCTCCTACCTTGTTGGCTTTCCTTGGTATCCACCTCTAGAGGAGGGAGCCATGCCATATACCTATGAAAAATAAAGTGTATATATTTCCTTTTTTATATTATTACACCGAGTTTCTTCCAAAGCTTATTTATAAGGAATAAATTTTACGAAACTGAAGCTGCTAACATACCAGGAGGCTTTCTACTTTAACGAATTGACTTTGAGCAGTGCAGTTCATACACTACATTTCTTCTGCAGAGGCATATGCTCTGGATGGGTCCCAGGTATGGCTCTAGAGTACACCATCCAGACTAAGAATCATTAATCCTACTTTTCACCTCTGTTAGTATTTGGTGCTCCTGATTCCATGCCTTGATAATGTTAATTTTAAAAGACTAGTAGACATCCAGATAGGAGCTTAATTCTCACTGGCACTTCCATTCCCCCAGTACAAAGTATGCTTGGATGATGATTACTCTGGTAGCAAGTGCAAGTTTTGACAGTCCTGTGGTTCTTCCATGCTTGTGGGGGAGCAAGGGTACTTGCCCTTTCCTCCAGAGAGTCCTGACAAAGATCGCTGGGATGGTGTGGTCAACCTCTTGCCTTTGTCTGTTTTCAATGTAGGTAATTTCATCATCTGCCTTAGAATTTGTCCAGGCTACCAGCAATGTTGGCAGAAGTGCAAGTGAGTTCAGCTGAGAGGTGAGCACAATAAGGTGTGTATCTTAAAAGCATATATTTTAACGTCAGTTTTCTAGGAGTCAAAAATGTGAAAGGGAAAAATCTAACCTATCTGAACAGGAAATTGTCATGGTTTAAGCCCAGCTGGTAACTCAGAACCACGCAGCCGCTCGCTCACTCCCCCTCTTCTTCCTCCCCCCACTCCCAGAGAGATGGGGAGGAGAATCGGAGGAATGTAACTCCCACGGGTTGAGATAACAGCTCTCCAGTAACTAAGGTATAATACAAACCACTGCTGCTACCGATAATAATGATAATGATAAGGGAAATAACAAGGGGAGAGGACATAACCGCTCACCACCTGCTGACTGATACCCAGCTGGACCCAGCAGGGATCTGAGCCTTCCGGGTAACTCTCCCCAATTTCTATACTGGGCATGACGTGCTGTGGTATGGAATACCCCTTTGGCCAGTTTGGGTCAGGTGTCCTGTCTCTGCTTCCTCCCGGCTTCCCCTCCTCCCTGACAGAGCATGAGACTGAGAAAGTCCTTGGTCGCAGTAAACATTACTGAACAACAACTAAAAACATCGGTGTTATCAGCTTTGTTCTCAGGCTGAAAGTCAAAAACACAGCACTGCACCAGCTACTAAGGAGAAAAATGACTGCTGTAGCTGAACCCAGGACAGAAATGTAGGATTATCTGTATCAATTGTGAAGACTGGTCCAAAACATCCTTGTTCTGTCTTAATAAATAGCAAATACGTGATGTTTTAAAAGAGCATGGAGAAACCTTAAAATACAGTCTTCCCTTTATGATGGTGAATAAATCATAACCACAATTTTTAATGCCTCAATAGCTGAAATACAAAATTAAGAAGAAAAGAGAAAGCCATTATCTGCAAAGTAGACTACCTTTGTTCTTAACAGATACTTCTACCTAGGCTATCTTTTCAAACATCATGCTTTAAAAAGACTGGGCTGATTTTCCATCTCACTTTGAACACCCTCTGAAACACATAAATTGCTGTACTGGCTCAGCCCCAGGCTTCATTTACCACAGTGCTCTGTGCTCTGAAGGAACCATAGAAATGGAGCATGTGATGGAGTCTCAGCTGGTGCATTAAACCAGGATGGAGTATACCCAAACAGTTCCTGAGAAGTGTTTGTTTATCCTGTCCTTACAATGCTCCAGCAGTAGAAATGGTGCAGTGCACTGAGTTGCACCTTTCCAGTGTTTTACTTGTTGGGTTGGAAAGTTTGTTTACTAGTTTAAATCTCTGGAGCAGTATCATCTGCAGGGGGTCTTGTCTCTTGCCTCACTTGGGGAATTTTCAAATGAACAAGGGATTTCCAAGTCATTCAAGCAGAAGGCCAGGCCTGAAGATCAGTAAACTACAGTTGTACAAATGTCCAAGCAAAAAGAGATGATGAATTGTATGACTGGAAGTGGATCGAGAAGGGAAGGGATAGAGGTGGTTGATTAGAAAAGGTGGTGAATGGGGATTGCTGTGATTGAAACTAGAGGCATTGGCTTTCACATTTCTTTCCAAGTCACCCTACACTTACTTCAAGTCATCTGAACAGAAGTCAAACAAAGCTGTATGGACTTTGCTCTGGGCAGGCTTACTTATTTTGGTAAACATGAAGTGCTACTCTTAGGTATCATTCATGCTCCTGGCAACCTCTGGTAACAAAAAGGGAAAAGGCCTGGGAAAAGTGTCCAGTGTGACAAGGAGTAACAGTTTGTTGAAGTTTAAGCATTTTTTCATAGAAAACCAGGTTGAAGGTGACTTATATTACTGATTTTATTAACTTTGAGAGTAGACTTAGATATATAAAGAGACCTGCAATTTGGCAATATACTCTGCATACAAAGTAATAGCTTGTTTTAAAACACAAATGATGCTGACTATTATAATGTGAACTGTTTTCCAGATGAGAAGAATTAACAGGATGTAATTGGAGAAGTATGCAACAGTGGCTAATATGCTATTATTTGCAAAGAGATATTACAACTTATAATCTTCTTTCATGGGTTTATGTTGTTAGTGTTTAATCAGGCATGTGAGTGTATTCAGGTGTTAAACCATTCTATTAGCTAGGAAAATTGCACTACTATTTACTGAGCTGTTTGTGATGCATTGTTGTTGGCTTTTTTACTTTCTATTTCTTGTCTTCACGAAGTTTATGCAATTGTTCTTTCTACTTTTGTCTTGTACGAAGTCTTGTAAAGTGTCACTAGGATGGATTAGCCATGTCAAAAATCCAGATTTTTTTTTAATATATATTTTATATGGATTAATCTTATTTCTTCACTTGTTTTATTGGCAGACAACACAGCTACAAGCTGGTGCCTTTGAGCTTTTGTCAGCTTTCCACTGGGAAACTGAAGAACCTCTCGTATAGCCAGTCATCTCTGGTACTCAACAAAGATTGCAGAGTTGGAGAAGAAGAGCTTGATAAAATAGTGTTTGCTCCACACCCAGGTCATCAGGAAGTTTGTGGTGATGAGGATGGGCCAAGATCAGCCCACAGGTTGGGGTCCAAGTGTGGATCACTGGAAGCATGGCCTGGCAGGGGCAGGGATGCAGTGCAGGAGGAGGGATGTGCTATGGGGGGGTTCTAATGCAGGGCATCAGTCTTATGCTTGGAGTATAGGTGAGAGGTATTCATGGCTAACTCAGCACCATTCTGCATGCAGGGATAAGAGAGGACTTCAGGCAGCCCATGGTTCTGAGCAGCCTTTCCATCTCCTTGGAAGAAATGTGGCAGGCTGGATGGACCCATCCTGTGAACCACATCTTACAACCTGACAGACACTGATTTGCATTGCTGTATCTGGGACAAATTTGCCTTTCATTTCCTGAATAGGAATGGCTTCAAGATGTGTTAAATGTTTTTCTGAATCAAAACTGGGCCCTAGGAATTTGTGAGTTCAGCAGATCACAATGACAACATTGCCTGCCCTTGTCCTGGATGAGTCAGACAGACATCTCAGTAGCAGGACCCAGGTAGACCTCTTACTTTCCTTCTCTTTTTCTGTTTTCTTGCTTTCATGAAGTTCATAGATCTCAATTTTTGCCTCAGTGCTACCTTTATGTACTGTTCCAGGGATCAGAGAATTCCGGGTAGAGAAGGAACTTAAGACACACACACCCACCAAACTGCTAGAAAGTTTATTACGAGATCTAAAATAGATGTAAAATCCAGAGATACACCAAGCTAGAAAGAGAGATAACTAAAGGCTACCAAAAATAGGTTAGGCACAGATTCTTACCAACCTACACATTTGTTCAATGACCAGGAGGCCAGCTCCGAGGTGCATTGAGAGAAAACAGGGTGCCAGGCACTACTTTTGCGTGTGTCCCCGTGGAGGTAATGTCAACCATAAAAGGTAGTTGCATACGCCTCCTTCTCGATCTCTCTAGAACCCCAGGCCTTTTATATGCCAAAAAGTGCCAACTTCTCCAGACACAGGTAACCAGCCTTCGCCAGGAGGAGTGGCCTTGTTGGCTCTTTGCCATGCACACTCACTCTAGATGATTGGGGTTGTCCACCATGGACCACATCCACAGTGTTAGACTCATCTAACACAAATACATACACGCTTTTTATCTTGATCAGGATGGTCCACTATGGGTCAATTTTCACAGTGTTAGACCCATCTAACACAAATACATACATGCTTTTTATCTTGATCAGGATGGTCCACCACGGACCAATTTTCACAGTGTTAGACCCATGCAAAACATGTACCTAGTTCTTCATAAGGCATGCACACATTGTAATTCCTGACACACAAAAGAAAATACACTGGTTGTTGTTTACTAACATCCAACAAAATTTGTTTAAAACCATAAAGTTTTATAAAATATGACTGAAAAGGCAGCAGCATTTTGAAACGAAGGAGGAAGCATTGGTGAGATTTCAGTATGTTGTTATTGGAAGTGTTCTAATGGCATGAGATTAAAATGCTCTTGAAAATTAATTTGTATGAATTTCAAACTTGCCTTTGCTGACAGAATTCTATCCTCACCTACTTTACTTTAAGAAAATTTGCTGAAATTTCCAGAAGCTACTGCAGTATTCTTTATAAACTTTACATTTCTTTTCTAAACCTCTGTTCTGTCAAATGTGATCCTAATTGTCTGACGTTTAATGTCATCCATCAGACCAATTTTTCATTCCTCCCATGCTGTTTCAAGAACTCTGATCCTTAATTTAATTAATGAATCATTGTTTCCCAAGTTATTAGCTGCATCTGTTCCTTTTCATTTTTTAAAACAATTGCAATATTTTTTCACTTGTCTCCTTGAAAATAAATGCTGGTTGTGATGCTCAAAAGTGCTATTGCTTTTAAGCCAGTCTTCCTTTCCTTTCCCATTCCTTCCCTTCCCTTCTTCTTCCCTTTCCCTGCCTTTGGCATGAGCCTAAATGTGACCCCTTTAGCACCTTCGAAGCTCCCATGGGGGCAGAGCTTGTTGGAAGCTGTTCAATCTGTAGGCTTTCTTCTATGTAATGACATCCAAGCCCCAATGAAATCCATGAACATTTTGACATCTAGTGGTTTTACTCATATTACAGCTAATTAATTCATGCCTGTGAAGTACTTTCAAACTATGCAAACACTTAATATTGTTCTTTTTTTTATGATTTACCATTCTTAACTCACATGAACTTTGAATTAAAGGATTTCTCTCTTTGTAATCTGAAATGTGTCTTATCAGAGATTGACAGATTGTTTCCACTTTTCAGAGTATGCCTTCTCAATTTTGGCTTAACTTTGCTACCCACTGAATGAAACACAGTGAAGATGTGACCTCACCAAAGTCAACAGCTTATTGTCACTTCAGTCACAACTGAACTCCTAAGGTGCATGCAAGAAAGGTGTTAGGAAGTTGTAGAACAGCCACCTATGGGATCTGATCTGCCTTTGCTTGATCAGCCTCTTACTGCAGCACTATGCAGGAAAAGCCAAACTCAGCCAATTTAGACTGTCACCTGGAGTAAGGCACCTGGAGCCAGTGACCATGTTTTTGGATTTACACCTAGTCAAATTACCCGTAGAAACTAACACTACAGTACCAGTTTGGGCAAATGGTAGTTTCATTCAGAACTTCTAAAACTTACTCTATTTCTATTCAGTGCTTGAGGAGGTGCCACAGATTATGTACAAAAATTTATTTTGCAGGATTAAGGCTGAGCTCTTAATATAAAACAAGGACTTAAGCCCAGAGTAATTTTCATCCACAACCTGTGGCCTTCCTGTGGTTCCAGGAGAAACCAAAGTGAAGGTGGTGAGATGGCAGAGGATATTGTGCTTAGGTCTTAACCCTGAATGGGCACAGAACATGGCCACACTGGCACTTTGTCATATCAGCGTTCCTGTAGAAAATAGTTCAGACAAGGCTGGGATGAACAGGCACTTCTCAAAAAACCTATTTAGAAATCATCTTAACTGTGTCCTTTGTTGAAATAGGTGGTTTTATCTTAAGCAGTGATATATTATTATTATTTGTTATGTATATTATCATGCTGCCTACTTGTACTTGTACTTGTATGTTATTTGAAAGTTAATTATACCTCCCATCCTTTCAGTCTCCACTAATGTTCAGTTTTAATGCACTAATGTGTTCTTCTTGTATGACGTGTATCCTGGATGCAAGCACAAAAATTAAATTGAAATCTTAAGGTATAAAGAAGGTTCATCTCAGTTAATTAATATTTACCTCCAGCAAAACACTGACTAATTACACTGGTGCTGCAGGGGGGGAGAGACCTGTAAGAAGCTGGTTACCCATTATCTGCCCAGCCTAACAAGCTCTGCCAGCCGCTGTGAGCTGATGAGAGTCCTTGACAGACTCCCAGCTGCGGCAGCAGCAGCACAGATGCTTTCTCCCTCCATACCATGCCTGTGCTGCTGAAGAACGAGAGCAGAGCCAGCATCAGCAGCTTGAGGCAAAAAGCCAAGGTGGGCGAACAGACAGATTTTGCATGGCACCCAGAAGTGCCATGGAAGGGTGAGCACCTCTCTGCCCCTGGCTGCCACTGTGCCTGGATCGCAGTGTGTGCTATGGTCAGCTGCTGGATGAGGTATTGCAGGTCGTGCACTTCACAACATCACTTCTCTTGGAGAGGCTGTCTGCCCTGACTGTCTACCAATGCACTTAAATCTCAGGTTGAAGAAGGATTTGTCAGAGTGGCTCCTTTTGACAAGTTACTGACTCTTAGGGTAAGATAAAAAATAGTCCCATTAAGTGGTACCTGCCAGTACACCCTGGTGCCCTTCAGTATTTTTTGGGTCTGACCCCGTTTCTCTTAAGGTAAATGGGGTTCTCTTACCAATGGGAAGGAGACATGGGATAGGGAGTGCTGATGCCACAGACCAGGTGATGGCTCTGTTGCTTGTTTACTGTGATCCTCCAGTATCGCAACACAGCAGCACTGTGGTCCAGCAGAAAGAGGGACCTGACCTTGGGAAAAGTGGGGTTCAGCTCCCAGTGACACTGACTCCCTGTTGACATTATTTTGGGCAAGGTATTTCAGCTTATTCCACACCAACAGCTTGCCAACTGTAAAATCAGATGCTTGCAGGTCTTTCCAAAGTCTGCTGATAACAGCTCAACAGGAGCCCTAGGAACAGGTTGTTGCTTATGCAGATGGTCTGTGAGTGCCACTGAGAAGCTGGCTTCACCAGGAGACCTGAGTCCACAGCTGTGCGATTCCCTCAATTGTAATAGAGGTAAATGGCTGCAGTCTTACTGTACTTTCCACTGGCACTGCTAGGATGGGGATTCCTTCCCCTATGCATATGCCCTCACTAGAACTAGGCCAGGTAATCATTGTAAAGCTGAAATGAAATTCACCCTGTTTTCCATTGAAAGGATTATTTTGTATGTACCTCAAGTAGGTTTTCTGACTTGGTGGCCTGACAAACTCACAGGATTGAGTAGGTATCATTTCTCTAAATCACTTTTAATAGATCTTCTCATTAATCATTGCTGATCTAAACAGTTTGATCTCACTGAAGTATTGAAAACATGCATTCAGTGACTGACTTCTTAGTTATGGAGTCACCATTTAGTCCAGAGGTTAAATGCAAAGTTGTATTACACATAGAGTATTGCAAAAATAACCCTGGGCTTTTCGTTTTGATTTCTACTTTATTGATTTGCACTAGGTAAATTTAATTCCAAATCTTACAGATGGCTGAGATAGTCATTCAATTTTGTCATTGTAGTGAAGAAACCATTAGGAAAATGGAGATGTAAAGGTCACAGTAATCTTTTCTGGAATGAGGACTGAAGAACCAATTTTATTCAGAGGTCAGATTTGTACCAAAGCTTCTGAAGCACTCACACGATGCCATTATTTAAGCATTTACACAGTTTCATTGATACACATTTGTGAAACACAACATAGAACATGTCATAGAACACTGGTCGACAGAAAATGGAAAAGTGGGAAGCAGCTTCTTTTCTTCCATGCACTGGTTGTGAATTTCCCATGTTATGCAAACAGGATAATTATCCATAGGCATTTTTGTACTCCTTTATCCTATGGAGGTGTTTGTATTGGCCCTGTGTTCTCTGACTGTGATGTGGAGAAGGACCTTGGATCTGCCTCAGACACATACCCATCAGCTCACAAATAATTGCTTTTTTTCTTCTGAGCCATCACTTTTTTCCTTCAGGGATACTTAAAGGAAATACTTTCTGCTATGTGAGATAAACTGAATTTATTGACTTCAATTTTAAATTTCTTCTTTTTGCACATGAAAGATACTCGAAATGCTTTAACAAAGCCTTCTCACATTTAAAAGAAGCTAGTATAAGTATGAAAGTTACGTATTTGTTTCTTGGAAAAAAGACTGTCTTTTACAACCACAGGGTATTGTCAAGTGCCTGAAAATACCTTGTAAGTCCTTAGCATGTAAATGTTGGGAGAAATCCAGACACCTAAACACAGGGGTCTAGAGCTGCTGCAGATGGCCCAAAGGTATCTTGGGTCCCCAGCTATCCTGTAAGGGCAAGAGTAAGTCTCCAGTAGGTTCTGGATCAGATCTGTCAGCTTCTCAGGTGTCTCACAGGATGCCCTATAGCATGAGGCACCCGAAACCCTTTCTCTGAAACTTCTGTGCTAAGAGGTGAGGGATGGCTGAGAGCAGGCAGCTTTGAGTCAGAGCTGTCAAAACCCGGAGGTTAGGCTTTGCAGAAAACTGCATTTTGGAATCTCCTTGGTTTCAGACTTACCTACAGACATTTGCCTGCATTAGCATACTCTGCCACTCAGGAGCAGCCACACTGGAAGCAGAGTTTGGACAACTCTGTCTTAGAAGACACGTTTCAGCCAGAGCCGGTGGCTCCCTTCCCATCTCATTACCAGCTCGGACATCAGCAGTGACTGAGCTTCACAGCCACATCGAGCTTGAGATGAACCATTTCCACCCAAAGCCTGGTAGCAGCCATGCGGCACAGAAGGATGTTACAGCACTAACGGTTACAGTATAGGGTTTGTTCTCCACTGGACACAAAGATGTAGCCTTTCTGAATGAACAAAACATGGTTACAGAACATGCAGGATTTGAAGCCTCCTCCTATTAAGGGACTGCACAAAAGACCACTCACTACTGGATGGTTTTACTTGCTCGTCTCATAAAAGACCTCACCTGTAGCTCAATGTATCATTGGCTACTGAGGCTGGAAATGGAGTTGAGTAAATGGAGCATTTGCTGCATAAATTCCTATCTCTCTGTCAGTCCTACAGGAATTATATTGATTTCCCACTTGCTGTTGCTTTTAAATTCTTTCACTATGAACATAATGCCCTTTACCTCATTTAGCTCTGTTTCTTACACCTTTCACCTTCAATCAAAATGGTGATATCCTTCCTTGTACTCTTCATTGCATCCCAAGTGCCAACAACCTTGAACCTGTGGCACGCTGCACACTTATAAAACAGAGATAAGTTTGTGTGCTTTGTTGTAAGAAAATGTAGTATTATGTATACTTCATAAATACATATGACTCTCATACAGCATTCTGCATATTTTTTCCTTTGAAAGAAAATGGTAATCTAGAGAAAAACAGTGGGTATTTTAACTATGAGCCTTAAATTTTAGTCCTATTTATTGAAATGTGATTTAAAATCTGAATTGGACAGAACTAAAGGAAGTAATAACTATGAGGATCTTGAGGAAGCCCTCCCACATTCTACGTCATGTGCATTAGTGAAAAAGTGTGCTACAACTGCACTGAATAAAAAAAATAAATTAAAAAAGTGCAAAATACAGCCCCCTTTTAAATTCAGTACCACAACAAGGTCCCAAGGTTTATTACATTGTTATTTACGTATTACAGTCCCCTGACTGTTCCAGGGTAAATGCAGCTGTGAACTCTGCAGAAGGGAAAGCCACAGTTCATACAGGAAACAGAGGAAGAGGAGGCACCTGGGTTTGGAAGCAGGGGCAGGCAGCAAAGGGTGATAAACTCTGCTTCCTCTAAGCTCCCTGTGCCAGGTACCTTTTTACCCTGACGTATTCAGAGTTCACATCTCTGTTTGCCGTTGTAGTATCCTGCTATCTTGCTTGCACTCCCAAATTTACTATATTGCAACTCTTGGCAACAGGAAGCCTCTCTTTGATCTCAGACACATTCCCAGACATGGTGTTAACATTAAACGTTAAGGGGATTGATGAGGACCATTACGAAGAAGGGGACTGATGAGGACTGGGCCTCCTCCTGGCTTTTTCGCAGACTCCTTGTATAACTCCAGGTGAGCCCCTTCGTTTTCTTCATTGGCCAAACCAGGGCTAGCAATGCACCTGTGGTTCCTGATGTTGTGATAAAGATTATTCTTTTCTAAAAAGAAATATATGTGAAAGACTAACTGCAAATTGTCACAGGTGACAAAAATGTCTGTAACTTGTACCTCTCCCTCCTCAGCTATCACTGAATTGCATTATTTTAATTCTTATGTGTCTTATTAACATGGGTGGGCAGCAGAAAATGATTATTTAATAAAAAATGACAAATGTTTGTATGTGTGCCAAGATCAAGTGCCTAGAAGTGTGTGAAACAATGTGTCTTCCTAAACTGCCTTAAAGGTGGACTATAGCTATGGTATAGTTGATATAACTCGTTTCTTCAGTTACTTCTACTGAATAAAGGCAAAAAGTCTTTTTTATTATGCCAATGCATTTTAATTAATAACATACTGCTTTAAATTTTCTGGTTTAGATTTTAAGCCCTTTTGTGCCATTGATGTGCCAGTGATTTTCAAATGTTACTTTGGCTGGAATACACAGTACAATGGAAAATGGCTTCAGAATCCTGGATTAGCTGTCACTGATGGCATAAGTCTGTCAATAGCAGCCAGTAAATGCTTGAGACTGACTTTTCCTTCTAATTTTTATTTATAAATTCCATTTCAGAATAGCAATAAGACACTGAAGGCCATGCATTTTGAAGGGTTTATTGCACTTCTCTCATGACTAAAGTCACCTGCCCTTTAGCCTTGTGTCTTATAACACCTCCTGAGGTGTTCAGTAGTAGTCCAGAAATGCACAGTATGCTGTGTCTTATAGCTGAAATATATTTAACTTGATCATACAGAAAAACAATGATAAAGTAAGAGAATGTGCAAGGAACCCCTCCAGCTATTCCATTCTTTCTCCATTCTTTTCTAATCCACTCATAAGTAAAATAATTCACAGGTTGCTAACTGTTTGTTAAAATGTACATGAAACATTGAAGAATTGTTTCCTTGTTATGGTTATGGTATCTTGCAGTATATATGAAAACATATATGAAATGCCAACCTTTTAATACAGTTTGGATTGTTGCATAATATAGAAATACATCTAAATTCTTAAAAGGGTTAAACAGTTCCATTCTGCCTTAAATTACCACTGTCATTCAATTCATTAGATGAGTTTATGGAGTTACAATATGTCTGTAATTTATAGCCTGCTTACTGACAAAGCTTAATGCTAACATATGCCTAATTTGCCAAGGTTATCTCAAGCCCCATTCATCTCCCCCACTAACAATATGCTGCTGATTCCATGCTTCATGGATGAGGTACATGCGGTTTCATATTTAGTGCTATCAATCACAAGTAATTGCCTCCAGCTCCCCGCCTCAGTGTTCAAAGTGATTTCTCTTCAGCCTCCGAGGTTTGATGAAAAGGGGATGCGTAGCCAGAGGAGGGCATCCTCCTCCAGCCTTAGCATCTGCAGACCTGAAGGAGCTGGAAATCAGAGAGGAGAGGCATACCTACAGCTGACATTTCCAAACTTTTCTCTTCTGGGGCACACACTTTTTGCAGTCAGGAAATTATGCTCCTGGGTTATGACATGTATGCAGCAGTGGCAACACTCCTTGGGAAGTGAGCTGGACTGGCACCCTTGGGATTTCCCCAGTGATAGGCTGGGCTGTCCAGGGACTCCTCCAGCCCAGATCCCCCACGCCCCTGGTTGCAGTCTGGGGATGCACCACTGTTCTCCTGGGCCCTCAGTCTGGTTGCACTGACATGTGGGATGTGGCAGGACCAGGGTCTGCCAGAGGAGATCACAGTTCATGTGTATTTTCAGTATCTATTGGGATTGTTATACCACCAAAAATTGTACCTTTTGTAGCACAACATTTTTTAATTGCAAGAACCCTGGTCCTACCAATTCTTAAACCTGTGCCCAGCTTCATTCCTAAGAAAGGTCCTGTTGGTTTGACTTGCAGAAGTTTTTACAGTATCAGGATCTAAAGAAAGCAACTAACTCCTGGTTCCCTTTGTCTTTATCTGCTTGCTGGCATTTTCTGCAACTTCATGTAAGGCTGTAATGGCCCCTTGTATCAGCATGTACCTATTCCTCTCCCTGTCTGATTAGGCTTTTTTTATATGGCTGTAGTCACCCTTGGAGCTGAACACTGGATGGAAAATTCAGCTAAACTGTGGCCCTAAACTGTTTATTTGTATTCTTATTACAAGTCATGGGGATTACTCGCATTCCTGTATGAGTACTAGCATTTGTATTTATAGTATGTGAATCAAAATCTTTGATTTTATGGATGTGAACACACACACGTTGTCTACTGAATGAGCTGCTAAGCCATGCAGCTATGTAGCCTCCTGCGCCTTTATATGCATTCCAGAGATCTCTTAGATCACATTAGAAAACATGGAGAATGAGTTGGTAAATATAGTTTGCCTAAAATACATCTTCCACTTTACTTTGAAATTCAACAATCAAGAATATCTAGGAAAAAGTTTGTTCTTGGGTACTCTGCTATCAACCAGCTGTAATCTCAGATTTGTTGAGGATGTTGTTATGCTTGATATTCTAAAACTTCCCCAGGATAATGGACACAGTTTGGCAGACCCAGTGAAACTCTCTGTTCATGTGAATTTACCATGATTTGCAGTACTGAAAGAAATGACTGAAGCTAAACCAGCCCTGAGTGGATGAAGAGATCCACAGGATTTAAAACCAGACTAACATTCATTAGTTTCACTGCATAGGAACACCATAATTTAAATGTTCGCTTGGAAAATGAAAAGCATCCTGGATCAAAAAATAAGTTTAATTAAAGAAATTGCTGATGCTGGTTTTTGGGGATTTTTTCCTATGAAATGAAAACCACTGTTCTGTATGGAAGTGACAGCTTCAAAGTGACAGATACAAAAAACAGTGTAAGCTTCTCTTCAGGGTTTGGGTTTTTTTTGTTTTCTGTGTTGTACCAGAACTCAGGAGCATGCCATGAAAGGATAGCAGGCAGACATGGGCTTCACGTAAGTTTGCTTAAGAAAGAACTAACTCCTATAACAATCAGAAAAAATACTGCACTTGCAAAAGAAAATACTAACTAACTCTGTGTCTGTGTGGTTAGTTGTGGTTAGGCTTGTTATGAACAGACATGTGGCTGATTTTAAAACTATAGCGATTCTTGCTTGTACTTAAACAAGCTTTTATTTCTAAAGAGTCTAACAAAATAAAGTCAAGGAATCTGCTAAAAAATTTTCTCAGTTCACTTCCTGCCCTTAGTTAAAAGTCCAGCAATTTTATTTTTATAATATAGTTCTAACTTTTTAGGTTTAATTTTTAGTCAAATCAAGTAAGCAACATAAATACATGTTACATTCTTTTCTATCTAACTTGTATTAACATGATTTACAATTCAAGAGGACTGCACTGTACAGGTACAAAATAAATTACATTAAAGAATACAATATTTGCTATTAATTAATGGGTTGGGGGTTTTTGCTCTTTGGAATATCTGAAATAAACATGAAAAGAACTAAATCAGAGAATATATGGAAAACATTTCTGCAATAGAAGAATTTTTAGAGATTTTTTTGAAATACCAGTGTTGTGAAGCTTCAGGAAGACACACATTTATCTAAATATAACTTAAGCAGTACTAGCCAGTAAAAGAAGTCATCAGAAAACTTATCTTTTTGTTTTAAAGACTGCTTCTTAATCAGTGGCTGGAAGGAAATGTCTTTGTGAATCTTTGCATATATTCCAAAGGGCTCTAAGGCTAAGTGGCTGCACTTTGCATTGCGTCTCCTGACTTCCCATTCAGAGCCTCTCTGACAAGCGGGGGGTGGAGGGGTGCTGTGCTGTGGTTTGTGGGAATAGGCTCTTTCAGTTCTGGTTTATTACATGGCTAATTAACCAAGGTCACCGAGCTCTTTTATAAGTCTGCCAATAGAGACATCACTGGTGCTTTAACAGATCTGTTTATTATATTGCATGCCCTGATAATGTGACAATGATTAAAAATAAAAATAAAAATGGGGCAGCATTTACCTGGGCATTGTAGCAAACGTGGGAAACAAAAATAAAACTGAAATAATAGGGACCACAATGTTCTGGATTTTGACATGTTTAATCTTAAAACCATTTCTTGTCTATGTTATTCCACAACAGAATATATGAATAATGACTGCAGGAATTTATAAGCTGTAACAGTAACATGTCACAGTAATAACCTGATTTACCTGGTACACAGGATCTTCGTCGAGATTACCACCCTATGCAAATTAACAAGGAATGCATGGTGGTGAATAATTAGGCGGTAAGACAAGGGACCGCATCTGAGGATTATGCACCAGGCTAAGATAAGCCTCAGTGTCCCTGAAGCTGCCATGAATGCAGAGCAGAGCTACTTACCGCTGACTGCACAGAGCCATCTTGCAAGGTGCTGTCACCCTAATTTAAGTAGCTAAGGCCTCTCAAAACTAAAGAGAACAATGCTGTCCTCTGGCGTGAAAGTTTGGTGTTCAGAGGCCTCCTCGGACTGCCTTTGGCATGCACAGTGTCCTCACTTCTGCAGCAGCCCTGTGTATGAAGCCAGGCATACGTGATACTACCCCTGTATGAATGACAGGTACAACACTTCCCAGCTGAGCTTTGGCAACAGCTCATCAGCCCCACAACACCCAGCTTGTACCTGCCTCTGGGAAACCCCACAGCAGCTGTGCATTGCTCCCTTCTCATCTGTCAATACCAGGCCATAGAGGTACTGCTGCCATGTGACAGTATGCCTAATGCCGGCGACATATTGCTGTTCTTTGTGGAAGCCTCTCCTCAGCCATGAGATGAGCTGCAGCCTCCGTATCCAAGACTGCTGGGTTACTGGTGGTTATTGATGCTGCGCCTGAGCTGATCCGTATGGAGCATGGCTGTCCTTGGCTATACGGATGTGTGTATGTGCTACCAAAGTCCCCTCTGGATGTCTCCTTGGGGTGGTTTGGCCACCACAATACACTGACTAAACTGGAATGATTTCAGGATGATCTTCAGGAAGGCAAAGGATGTGCAATCCAATCTTGAGTGATGGTGGAGGGCACAGTCTGAGCAGCTTTATCTGGGGAGTGTACATTTGCACTTGTAATGCTGGATCTCTGTGGGGTCAGCATTTTCTAGGAGAGGAGTCTAGTGAGTGCACCTCAAAGGCCTCCTTAAAAAATTCTGTAATGTTCACAGGGAATGAAGGCTGTACTTTTGGTTCTCAGCCCCAGTTGCAATTTTCTGGGCAATGAACTGAGAGGCTGGGTGCCCCTGTGGCCCATGTGCATGTCCTGTACTTCAGGCAGCTCTGATTCTCTACTGACCTTTCTTGTACTTCTTTTAAAGGCCTCCAGTACACTACAGGAACCATCCTAGGTTGACTACCTCAGTGTCTTTCTATATGCCATTCCCATCCTTAGTCTCACATCCTGTCTTGGTGCTAACAGGAGAGCTGTTTCCTTGCTGTCAAAGACAAAGATCCCTAATGGTAGTGTGTAGTCTGCTGAAAAGGTGGCCTCTTGGACCATGACATCCCTCCACTGACTTAAACCTTCCATGGCTATTTTCCACCTTATTTGAAACCTACCTTCATTACTCACTCAATATTCAAACAAGCATCTTCTTGCTGACTCCACTTTAGAAGAAAGCTTCTCCTAAAAATTTGCAGTTCATCTCATTTTATCAGATCTCTTCTTGAGTTTCTTCTGTTATGTCTACAAAGATTCTGAAAAGGGTTAGTCTGCTGGTGTACAGAAACCACCATTTCTCAGATCATGTATAACCCACAAATCTCTCCTCATCTACTTTTCATGTCTAGACTTACAAGGTGTAGATCAGATCTGGATCAGGATACTTGTACTTAGATGTATATATGTAGGTGCCATATTTGGACTAGAAGCCCAGGCCTCCCTTACGGTCAACTGTGTCTAGTTTATACGGTCACTGGGAATGGCAGGGTGATTCTGCTTCCTCAGGCATGGGCACTAAGGGCATGATTCATCAAGCAGAACTCCTGTTAAAGAGTCAGTGCACAAGTAGGAAGTCTACAGTAATACATGTGACAAATAATTATAGCCATAAAGGGTTCTAAAAGCAGATTGGACAGAAAAACAAACAAACAAACTAGGAATTCTTCCTGTAGTTATCTGGCCAGAAGTCTTTGGTCCTTAGGAAGTGTGTGCTGCCTGGAGAAACTCAAGAATGGTTACCAGTGACTTCTAATCTGAGTAACATCACTTCTGAAGCTGGTGTTGGTCATGGTGGACCATGTCTGCAGTAGCCACAACAAGCAGCAGTCATCACTGTAGTCCCCCTTAAAAGTATCAGGAAAATCGCATCACTGTAATTCACACCTATGTGAATTACATATAGGTAATTCATATTACCTATATGTAATAGAAACCAAACTGTAATAGAAATTGTAATAGAAACCAAATTGTAATAGAAATTGCAATATGTAATAGAAACCAAATTTATATATAACTTGATTTCTATTCCTTCCTGAGATCATTTCTGGTCTTGTCTCTCAGACACAAGTGTGTTTTGTAAGCATATGATGTCAGAATGAAAAGAGAAAAAGCCCAGGACCAAAAATAATGCCCTAAAACCCCCAAGACCAAAGAACCATGCCTTGGCAGAGTGAAGTGTCAGTAGGAATCAGAGGTCTGACTCTATGAAGATCAGGCAAGAAGAAAGCTTTTTACTTTCAGTCCCCTTTACCATTCAGTAACCTTAGTGGAAGAATCTCAAACTATATTTTATTATTTGGCAGTTTAATATCCTGTTACAGGCCTTAGAACATGGGTCAAAATGCTCTTCTTTCTTTTAATATACTCTGTTTTAAGCTAGTGTCATAGGCAGCAGGGATATAGAGACATGCTAGTGACTTGGGTTAGATTACAGAGAGACACCAGTTTGCAGCTCTTGTGTCACACTCTCTGCCAAGAAAGAAACTCAAGCACATTGTTCATGTCCTGGGTGAGTGAAAGGATGGAACAACTATCTATCTCTCACACTTTTAAAAAGGAGAAGAGTGATGAGTTCTCCATTTTTTATAAAACAAAATGAGATGTGTCTTACTAGGTCTGATTTGATTTCAAATTTAATGGTATTGTTCCTTACAGGGGCCTAAGTATTTCCACATGTAGTGAGGAGAAACACACTGTTCTTTCAAAGTGAGCTTACAGGGTTACAGAGAAGTTCCCCACAGACTTGCATCCTATGTCATCCATGCAATTGTACTGAATGTTTAAGCCTCTGGAGATGACTCTGGTGAAGGGAAGTTTATACATATTATGACTGGGAGCAACTTGAGATGTTGGCTTTTTCCCCACCAGTACAAAACATGTTAGCCTTTATCAGGATAAATTTTTTCTATGATGTGCCATATTTTTGATTGTGGAGCCTTGGATGTAAAGACTGAATGGGCCCAACTTTTTTCACATCAATACATAAAGGTCAAACAGCAGCGCCACATACATTCTGTTCTTACAAGTATAACTTGAAAGGGAATCTTGCTGCTACTCCAATTGTAAGGGCAGTGTATTTGTAAACATTTAATTATCTACTTTGTAAAACCTGAACTAATGTTTTATAGGGAAAATCTAGCCATGATGTTTCTGGAGAGAAGAATGTTAAAACTTTCATTGCTTTTATTTTCTTCCAGCAGTGCCTAATATCTAAATGGCACAGATTTAAATCATTTCCACAAAGCTGTTGAATTGAGTAGGCCATGCCAACAGTTGTACCAATAATCTCTTTTCCTTTCACATCTATATTTTTTCCACTCAAGTGAAACCTGCTCTGTTTGGTATTAACTTTCTGTAATTTTTTGCATAGAAAGCACTACAACCTTCTTATCCTCATCATCTTTTCTCCTGGACATGATTGTTTGTGCCTGGCTAATATCTTAATGCAGTATGAAAACTTAATCAGTTAGTCTGTTCCCAGTGTTTTTCAAGAGTCCTTTTGGTTTTCAACACCCACACGTGGTCTCCTTTTGTAAAAAGGGGTGCTTTTCCTTTAAGTCCCCATACACTGCTTGCTAAATCCTCAGTGAGTTGAAGGGTTCACACCAGCAGGATTGGTACACATAGTCCTTTGAAAGCTGCTGTTAGAGCAGTTTGTAAATGTGGACAACGGTGTAATAAAGGCATTGTGGATTGTAAAATATCTCCACATCTTGAATTTTAAATTCCTGCTAAAGCACCCTGTAACTGCAGTTTTAACTTTGTTATCAGTAACAAAATGGTGAACATTACGGTATCTTAACAAACTGCTGAAAGACCTGTTTGGAAAGTTCTTTAAGCCTCTCAGTCTGTAATGTCCGAGCTTCACTTCTTTCAGCAAAAAAAGTTTGAAAGGCCTCTGAGCCTTCATTGGCCATCTTATCTGCTTACCCTAAAATCCAGGCACATGATATATATATAAATATCTCACATAGGTAACTGTTACATCATACTTGAAACTACAGCTGTGCTTGGAGAACTGCTGCATACCCAAAGTGGGCTTGCCATTGTGCAGCCCCACATAATATTTTTGTTTCTTTCAAAATGTACTTGGGCTGCCTTGGTCAAAGTGGAGGATAACCTTCTGCTTGTTTGCTGGTCAAGGCCTTGCTACATTCATTTGGCTTTTTGCCATCAGGTCAGCACAAACTTTTCTTTAACAGGAACACTGCTGTAGCTAACACTGAGGTTTATTGAGCTTCTTGAAGGAGGGACCTTAAAGTTCCAACTCCCCTGCCATGGGCAGGGACACCTTCCACTAGACCAGATTGCTCAAAGGCCCTTCTTACCTGGCCTTGAACACTTCCAGGGATGGGGCAGCCACAATTTCTCTGTGCCTGTGCCTCACCACCCTCAGAATAAAGAACTTCCTCCTTATATCTAATCTAAATCTCCTCTCTTTCAGTTTAGAGCCATTCCTCCTTTTCCTGTCACTACCTGTTCTTGTAAAAAGTCCCTCTCCAGATTTCTTGTAGGTGCCCTTTAGGTGCTGGAAGGCTGCTATAAGGTCACCCCACAGCCTTCTCTTCTCAATGTATACAAATACACCCTCTCTTCAGAGGCTTATTAAATCTCTCACAGTTGCAGAAGTGATGGTCATCAAGCCAGGATATAGCTCTAACATTGTGACCAAACTCAAAATTAAAACTCACAGTTCAAACCAACTGTCGGATGTGAAGCATTTTATTAATGATCTCACAAATACTTTAGAGTAAAATGAACAACAATATTCAATATTTATTACTTGGAATTCTCAAATTAACCTGAAATAGTGCAAATATGCAGTGAATTAAAAAATATAGACTTTATTGTGTAGTGAATAACTATGAATTAGTCATCCCCATGAGACACAGAAGAACATCTGAAACTCGTTTTCATACTTTTTTGGTGATCTTGGGTAAAAGGCCCTTGCATGCTTTATGAAACTTTTAGAGGGTATTGTAATAACAACTGAGATGGTAGCTGGTTTTGAGACTTTTATTACACTACTGCATTGGGAAATCTTCAAAAAATGACATATGGAATATTTGAATTTTGTTACCATTTTGTACATTGTCTCCTTCCTCAGTACTTCACAGGTGGCACTGGCCTCTCTCTGACTTGTGACCTAAAAGAAATGTTTATATTCTGGATGCTTCAGAATTGCCATTCTCCAAAACAGCCACTAGCTCTGTTTGCTCAGTTCTGCATGCAAGAGGAAGATGGACTCTGATTTTCACCCTGTTATGTGTACATTTGCTAGTTGTCTGTATTTGTTGTACTTGTATTCTGGGCTTTCATCCAATACCTTTTATTAACATTTTTTCTTGGCTGTCTTTCTCATTCCACATCCTATTTTTTATTTATTTTTAATTCATTCCCACACTTATCTCCTTTTTTTTTTTTTTTTAGCATCTCCTGCAGTCTTTTCTGCAGTTTCCTGGGCCTATTTTCTTCATGATGTCCCTCAGCAAGGGTACCATATCTCAGTAACAATGCTCCATTTAAGCTCTCCGAAGAAATTTTGTTGTGTCATCATCCACTGACTTAGGATCTTGTTACCCTAATGCTTTGAAATGGAGAGTGTCATGGTATTCAGCTTAACAGCAATCTTCAGTGGCCAAAAATTTAGTTTTCATTGTACAGATAATATATGATTGATACATTTATTTAAAAAAGATAAATAAAAAAGCTAGGCTTCTTATTTAATGGAGTTCTTTTCCACCCTCTAATAATGTCTCCCTACCTGGGGAAACATTGCAGCCAAGCCTGGCATCCTGATAATAAATTATGCATTTGTACTACTAGCCTGAAAGGTCTAGTTTAGTTTCTCTTCAGATTTAGAGAGCTGGAGAGAAAGATCAGTCCACTATCAACACTTCCAACCATCTCTGGTTAACCTCGATCTTCTCTTAGGCTCTCATTCCATCTCCTCATGGGCTAGGAGCACATTTATCTGGCATGGGTCTCTCTGACTTGCAAAAGTGGCAGTCAGGTGTTTGGCCAAACCTGGACCTTGCTGCCTGGGTCCATGTAATACCAGCATTACGGAGAGTTTTAGTGTTGCTTCACTCTTACTGTGAAATTAGGGACCACAAACCACCTGGGTGTCTGACTCTTACCCTATGAATGGAGGCACCCATGTTTTTTTCAACCTGATGGGAGCCACGCTGTGCACATCTCCAGCTAGAAGAGCACTTAGGAGCACAAGGTGGCATGGGGCTTTTCATTATTTCTCTCTCACACAGGGTATTCTTTCAGGGGTTGAGCACAATAAACAGAGGAAGGCTTTTGTAGTAGTTTGCTGCTAAATCTGTGTTGATCTAGCTTTAAACAGACATCAATGGCATGGAGCACAGCAGAA
The DNA here is from genome assembly GCF_000696875.1 of Nestor notabilis. Lineage (NCBI taxonomy): Eukaryota > Metazoa > Chordata > Aves > Psittaciformes > Psittacidae > Nestor > Nestor notabilis. The sequence continues at coordinate 21,868 of NW_009920632.1, forward strand.
ATGGAAGCAGCAGTGCCATTAGCACTGCCAGACCTGACAGCTTGGTTGGTCTTACATATCCCACAGTCAGATCCTGCAGGAATGTATAAAATATCTGGAGTTCTGACCAGTTTGTTCTATGTTTCTATTTTGTATCTTTTTTGTAGGAGACGATCCTGTCTTCCAAGCTAGTCAGAAGTTCAAGATGTACCAGGACAAATCATTGTCCCAGGTATATGATGTGTAGGCTCTGGTTTTCCAACATTCTCTTTATTTTGTGATTCCCTGTGCCCTATTTCAGGCAGGTGAGATGCCGAAACAATTTGGGCCACCATGGCAACATTGTTCTGCTTAGCAGCATTTTGTCCAGTCCAGCAGGAGCAGCATTGTTGCCCATCAAAAGCTTGACTGAGCTTAAGAGGGAGGTATGAGAAAATTCACTGAGCTTTAATCTGGGCGAGACAGCTGATGCTGAAGGAGGAATGTGCAGGAACATACATAACCTGAGGGAACACAGATTTCATTTCTTGGTATTTGCCTATCTTACCACAAAGCATTGGCAGTACAGGAGTGTATTTATTAACCTATGTCCATCTTGAGTGAGTGTGGCAAGATAGGTAATGCCTTCCCAGTTTCTAGAGTGGTGTATTTCCTCTCCCTGGGTGTATCCTTGGGGCTGGCAAGCTATCAGGGAAGGCACTAGCAGGTGTGCCACCTGAGACATGCTATCCTTGGACAGAGCACTTCCCAGGACTGTATCTACACTATCACAGCTCACCAGCACTCCTGATGGAGAGCTGCAGTTGAATGGTTCGAAATCTACCTCCTTCATTTCTTCTTCCTCCCCAGGACAGAAGAGGTTAACAGGCACTTGAGCAAGAAGACCCCAGGTTTAATTGTCTAGCCGTCACTAGTGAGACATTTTCAGTGGAGGACTCTTGACTCTGGAGCTCACTTCCAAGGAAACCCAGAATGGATTCATTGACCTGTGGAGCACAGCCAGGCTTTCACCTGAAGGAGAAATGGTCAAGCTGGTTTTGTTTTGGAATTACACACAGAGAAAAGAGAAAACCATTGTGCAGTGCTGATTTGGTGAACCTTGTGCATCCATTCTGTGTTAGGCACATATTATACATGAAATGGAAATAGAATAATTGGTAGCACAAGCCTCATGTTAGCTCTCCATCTCCATCTTCTAGTTTGTTTTGACCTCACAGTTTTCAAAAGTGGGACTAATTTACTATTCCCTGAATTTATTCACCCATCCTACTACGACCCCAAAGACTTACCCTCTCAAAAATGGAACAGAAAAACAGATAAATGTCTTATCCCCAGTGGCCATTCCATTAGTTTGCAATTTCAATAACAGCATTAAAAATCACTCTTCAATGTAAATGCTGGTAGACAAATACGTTTTCATAACCCAGGTGGCCATGATGTCCCAATATGAACAGAAACTTCTGAAATCCATTGGTATTTCATGGACTCCAAATGGTAAAGAATGTTGGAAAATCTATTCCTTCTTCCTCAGATTTTTCATTACCTCAGGTAACCCAGAGAAGAGTCATTCAGTGTAATTTACTCTGTAATGGATAGGCTACACAAATCAGCTAGCATGCTCTTCTGTTGTGAATCATTATTGAATTAGACGTGCAGGCAGAAGAATCTGAATGTCAAGCAATGCCAGAAGTTATAATCCATCATTTCATCTTGGTTTGCACTTTACAGCCCAAGCTTGTAAGTAGGTGTATCTCCAGCGACTTCACTTTTTACTGACTCCACTAAAGATTTGTCAGAGACAAATCTGTCTCTGTCACACTGGCAGGAGCTTACAAACAACAGTAGACAGCAATCCCCTGGTAACACCAACGATCAAGAATGGGAATCTAATGGAGAATAACTCAGGCATGTGCCAAATTTCAAGCAGAAAATTGAACTTCAACTTCTGTTTTCTATAAAGTGAGAAATCTATGTGGAATACAGAGGTCTGGGTTTTGTGGTTTGTTTTGGTGTTGGGTTTTTTTCATCTATTCACGTTTTTATCTGAAATCTTCTGTGACTACAGCTGGCTTTGGTAAAGAGTACAGATGTTTTGAGAACTCCTTGACTATGGTTGAACTGGATGACTCAGAAGTGTCCCCAGGCTCGTAGGTTGGGATGTAAAGTCCAACTGCATTTTCACTCCATGTTGGAGTGAGACATATGTGCCCATCATAGCATAGCTCCTTCTCTGGCAAGGGAACTTCTGTGTATGGACAAAAAAGGAGCTACACTGGGTTCTGTGAGATGCCCTCTGTGGACAAGAGGTATCCAGTCAGGATGTAGACATTATCAGTGCAAGTGGTGCTGAGATGCAAGTTGTGGCTGCTTTATTCACAACATACTTATGGGGTAATAAAGTTATTTTCAAGCTAACCCTGGTAACTTGAACCAGCTTGGGAGGTGGGCTTAAGAGAGAGTTAGGAAGGGAGAGAACACTTTGAATGACTTAATTAACAATTTTGGATTAGCAGATATTGTCAAGTATGATGCCAGCAGTGTTGTTTCCCGTTTATAAAACTGCTCATATTTTACATGTCACAGTACAAAGATGTATATGGAGAAGCTTTGAGATCTTATGTAGGAAAAGGCATGGTGCGTGCAAGTCAGAATGCCCCCACATCGTTTGTGTCTGTAAATTTCCTTTTGCGTTGAAACTACAACTTGCCTAGATCCCTAAAAGCCCCTTCTAAATGCAGGGATAAGGCTACAGAGGTTTGGTTCTGGATGTCAGCAGCTCCTGGCTTCATAATCTCCACTGATGCCTGTTCTTGGAGCAATTTGCATTCCTGAGTGATTAAGGCATGCTTTGTCCTTCAGGTTTTTTAGGTCATTTCATTATTAGAAGCTTGCAATATTTTTGCCAGACTCTCTCTTTCTTTCCTTCTCTCCCCAAAAAAGAAAAAAATCTGATCTTTTTATCTATGGCCTTATAAGGGTCATTGGTGAGCTCAGAAGCTTTAATGGAGCTGTTTATTGTAGTTCAAATAATCTCTAGCAGCAGCTTCCTAGAGCTATAACAATGGAAGAGTATTTTATAGCTTTGAGCATAATAGTGTCCTATGGAAAAATATATAAATCTTTATTATCTCAAGCTCTCTATCTCAGACTTAGAGCACACTAGAGAGCCATTTTTATATATCTTTAACTCAATACTTAATAAGAACAGAAACAGACCAAAGACCGATCTTTACCTAAATTACTGAGCCTACAGGGCTTCTTACCTCTCTGTGTTTGAATGTGTGCAGACAGCCTGAAAAACAGGCCACCACCGCTCCTGAGAAGTGTAATTATTTTAATCTTTGTTCTGGAAACTTACTGCATTTACTCTTTGGTTGCAGAGGAGCCAGTTGGGAAACATGGGCAGCTCAAGTTTGCTTTTTAAGAAAAAGCCCCCACGTCCTGTATGCTGGTCTTTGGCAGGAGCCCACCAGACACCTGTGCTCCCAAACCTGGACTGCTAGAAGTGCCCACTACAGATGTCAGAGCTCTTTTGTTGACTTCCTATTAGTTGCCACTTAATGGATGTGAGCCGAACACAGCTTTGCCTAAGCACTTATCAATAGACAGCAAACATTCTTCTTTCAGTGGGCAAAGGGTCAAACTGTTTCGCCTGGCTATAAAGCTGTGCCAGATAATTGCTGGTGATTAGCAATTTTAATTACCAGGTGCTAGGGGTCGTTGCTTGTAGAGCTTTTTTTTGCTGTTGTTGTAATTGGGCAGGCTGTTAATAGGTATGGCTTATTGTATGCGTGGTGTATATTTTACAGATACATCGTGCATCCTTTTAAAGCAGGTAAAATAAAGTCAGTAACATAACCTGCTTCTGTTTGCATCTGATTAGCCACATAGTGCTCCAACATGTTTTTCGATAAAACTTCTCTGATAAAGGAATCTTTAATACAACTCGCTAAAGCAGCTTTTAATCCTCTTGTAAACATTTGTATGTACTATTGTTATTGAAGAGAGGCAATGATTTTAAAATCTTTTCCTGCTACATTGGTCATGTTGGAACTAAGCTTGTCAAACATGTTCTACCTCATTGGTTTTGCATGCAGACTTTAGGGGGTTTTCATAGAATCACAAAACCAACAGCACAATTAGCAGTGAACTAATCTCTTCCCATATTCAGCAGAGAAATGGGTTCAAAATAAAACTGACACAAAAGACTCTTCTCTGATCTTCCTCAGAGCAGTGAGAAAGTAAGCAGCTATAATACTTCAGTTCCTTTTTTTTTTTTAACAAAAAATTCCATTTATTTCCTTTACTTATATTATTTTACATCACAAGCCCTGCAGACATACTGAAGATCTCTGAAAGCTGAATGTATTGTTTACTAATCTACTTGGGTTAGTAGATTAGGCTTGTTCTTTGAGGGAATACAAAGGATGAATACCTCTGCAGTACGGAGTTCTAGCTCTGTTTTTATTTGTTCTGCAGTAATAATACCTCGTGTCCCAGCTCAGATCGCAGCTTCCTTTATCCCAGCAGTAGCCAGGCAGTCAATCATTGGCTGCTTCTTGGCCCACGGAACAGGGCTTTGCAAACCACACCCCAGCATCTTCTCTCCTGGGGAGCAAGGAGGCAGAGGCCAGTGCTGGGCTAAGGGCTATACCCTTTCCTGAGTGCTCCCCAGTAAAAAGCATATGAATCCTGCCCTGGGAATGAGATACTGGAGTGCCAGACGCTGCTGGATTCACACTTGGGATATCTGAGGGAGGAAGTGCTGCAGAGTAAGATCTCACCTGGGTCTATTTTCAACCACATAGCCCTGTCCTGTAAATACAGGAATGGGAATTCTTTTTTTCAGTAGAAAAGGCAAACAAGCCCCCTCACTGTTTTGATGTGATGAAGCCTTGCTTGAGTCTCAGGACCCACTGCTTCCACTTGAGAGGGGAATGGCTCAGGGACAAGTGTGGGGCACTGTGGTCTAGAGCAGCTGGCCTGTCCCAGCACCAGCCTGCCCTCAAAAGCAGTGACAAAAGTTACAGCTCCCATCATAATTTCTTCATCTCTGCATATGGATGTTTATAGGCCCCTGTCATTATGCAAATCACAGCCTGGGAACCCAGGAATTCCTTGTGCAGCACAATAAACACACAAGAGTAAAAAAATAAAATACATGAAACCCAGGATTTTGAGCCAGCTATGAAAGCATCAGCAGAAAGCAGGTCCTCTCTGGCCTAGCAGCTTGCTTCAAAAGCAATGCCATCAACTTCGAAGGCATAATTCAGCTTCTATGGATTTATGCATTCAGGATGTGTATTTTCGCTTTAAGAAGTGAAAACATTTTGTAGATTTTTCCTCAGGAACTGCTAGACAAAATCCTGTGGCAGCAGCTGCCATTGAAAATGAGGGCAAAGCTTTGCCTGGCTTGAGGAGCTGTGAGACTGCAGCATCAGGTCCCTTTTGTGCCAAAAAAATGAAGATGTCTTAATGCTCAAGATTACTATAATAGTAGTTATGAAGCTCTTCAATCTGACACATTCTGCAGCTACAGGTTAGCAATGCTGGTTCACCTTCTGCTGCTAGTTAAATTAATCAGAGCTTTGAACTCATTGAAACCTGGAGAAAAAAAGTAGTTAAATAGATCGTGCACACAGAGAGATGCCACTGGAGAGGATGCAGTGATCAGGGTGCTCCCATCCCCTGTGTTTCCATCACACATCTATGGGCCCTGACACCCTATGGAAAACACAGAGCCTTCTCCTTTCTGCTGACCCCAAAACCTGAGGATGAGCTGCAAAACCCCAGTGCCAGACCTGACATCACTCCAGAGAAAACTGTAAATAATGAATATTCCTGAAAAGTGGGATAGCCATGGCAGAATTCGATTTCCTCAAATAAGTCTTGAGCAGTGGGAGATGTAGGACCCTTGTAGCAGTTATTTTTTGGCAGGGGCTAAAAATTTTGGTTATAGAACTAGCACACAGTCGTGCTGCGTTGATTTGTTTTCACAAACAACCTTTTTTTCCAGTTCTGAAATCTGATCTTTCTTGTAGAAACAAATTTCTTAGCTCAGGTATGGCTGAATTATGTTCCCCTCTGCATCCTTGCTTGGAAACAGATTGTTTTGCTTCCTACACTATATTCTTCTTTGCCTACAATGTCAGACTGAAGTAAGAAGTTCTTAATCTTGAATACCACTGATGCAATTTTATTTTGATTTTAACATGGATTTATATCCCCTCCTTTTTCAGGCTCCCAGTAACATTTTGAAAAGATGCAGAAACTGGCACCAGACTTGCTGTTCCTGTTGCCACAAGAAGTTCAAAAAATAGGTGTTTCCCTACCTTGTCTATCACAAGACTCCAACATGCCCCAAAGAACAAAGAGAAATATACACTCATCTAAACCCCACTCATCCCAAACACTTTTTGCAATTATCACAGCCTGCTCCCAAATTCCCCAGTTGCAGGCTCAAGTACATGCAAATGCCAGTAGACAATATTTTTACCAGATGCAAAACAATCGTAAAGAGTCTGCATATAACAGTGGGTTTGCTTTCTGTCACCATCTGTGTGGCAACACGTAGTTGCACAGACTTGAGATGAGAGTTCAGCTGCGTTCATAAAGCAATTCCTAAAACGAGTGGCTTATAGATAGAGTTTAAACCTTAACTTTGAATTGCCTTGCTTTTGTGAAGTTAGACCCATACAACATTATTTGAACATAGTCTCTGGTACTTTGTTGATACTAGTTACCTGCTGTGACACGCAGCACATGACAGTTTCATTTTTGTAGTCTGCAAAATACAGGTATTGTACACCTGAATTATAATCTTGCTGTGATAATATGCCTCTATTGATTCAACAAAACAAGTTGTCTGTTTTGTCTCCACTCAGACATTGCTATGAAGGAAAGACTGACAATCAGAAAGGTAAATATTTTGGACTTCACATCTCGTGGCATGACAAAAAAGATAAAAGTGCAATAATTTTGCAATGAGACCTTGCAGACAATGCCGCTCCATTTGAACCAGCGAGATGAACTTCATACAAAAAGTGTTTATTATACAGCAGTGTTAAAATGTTGTAGACCAATCATTTAAAAATGTAGAAAGTGAAAATGGTCTATTTAGCAATGTACTACTATCTGAAGTAAAATTATGCAGGAACTTAAATGTAAAATAAGGCTGAATTTTGAACTTTCACAAAATGAATGCTATTTCAACCAATGAACTACACTAATATAGTACACTACACTATATTATATATCAAATAATAATATATTAATAAACAATAATAATATAACAATAATTGCATATAGTGTATATATATACCATGATAATACACTAAACTCCGATAACATACAGGTTCTGAAGAGAGTTGCATTCATAGACGGCTAATTTTAGTGTGTTCCATGAGAATTAAAGTTAAAAAAAAGCAAAGCTGTGTATTTTTCTCCTGAAAGATTTCAGTGGCTAAATTTTAAAATTTTATTTCCATACATTCACAGTAAGTATATTGCAGTCCTGATTGAACTTTACCCAACAGGGTGCCGTTGGCACTGCTGGTTTCAAAATACCACTATATCCAGAGCACATGAATTGTACTATAAGAAGCCAGAATTCAGCCTGGCCCAGTGTCATTTGACGAGCAATATTGAAGTGCTTTTAGAAAAGACCTGTGGAACCATGAAAGGATTTGTCTTGGAACATCTTTTCTACCCAGAACTTTTACTACAAGGGTGAATGGTGGCTGGAGGCTGCGCAGCACTTCTGCCTATCCCCACACATGTGCATAAAAGGCTACTGCTTAAAGTCCCAGGGTACTCAGATTTCTGCCTGGGGTTACCAGAGGCTGGATCCAAAGGCCAAGCAAGGGCAAGCTGGGCAGGCATTTTGTTTGGCCCTCCTGCCAGCTCAAGGGCCATCATCGAGCCTGCGTAGCCTCAAGAAAACCCCTTTTTTTTCCTGTCTAACACCACCCTATGCACAGGCTGTATCTGTTTTTAACCTTTCATTGGTAATGCACCGAGTCTGAAGGGCAAACTAGTTAAGTGCATCTTTCAGTGGATATTCTTGCAGTGTTTTACTGACTTTTTCGAGAACAGGTGTTATTTAAATTGCATTAATTCAGGAACAAGTGTCCCTGAATAAAACCTGAGTGGGCAGACCAGGAAAAATAGTCCAATAAAGACGTTTATAACAAAGCAATGAATCATTTGCTGAAGGTTTTTGAATACCTGATGAAAGTGATGTTCAGCTCCCATGAAGACAAAGAAGCATGCTTAGGAAACTAGAGGAGATGGAGGGCTGAGACATACTTTGACTTAACAAATGTCTGTTGAGGTTCAGTTAGGGTCCTTAAACTCACTTCCTCATGGCTGCTTGGTACTAATGCCTACAGAGCAGAGGGAAAAGGCAGGATCATGAGCTTCCCTCCATGTTCTGCAGCATAAATGCTTGCAACCTAATGGCCAGCCCAGGTTTCTTGTGCAAGGCTTGAGGAAAGGATAGAGCAGTACCCATCTCTGTTGTACTGTGAGAACTGGGGAATGGTAACCTGTGGCAGGATAGTGTATGCCCGGAGGACATTGAGAGGCACTTGATTTTCATTGCTCTGTACTTCTGTTATGTCTGTTATGCCATCCCAAACAGAAAGGTAATTCCAGTGGAACTTACGTACTGCATGTTTCCACCACCGTATATCCCCCTGTATGTGAATTGTTAACCAAAGTGCTCATGAAATAAAAGCTGGGAAAGAGAGTAAGTACCAGCAACTGGGTACTTGTACATGGGATTGAACCGTAATTCCTGGCCTTGAGGGACTAACCCAGTGGGATGACAAGACTACTTCTGTGAATGGGTCCTGAAAGTGTCCTGGAGAAGAAAGTACTGTTGCCTGTACATGTTGAAGTAAGATAAAAGCATCACACAGTGATGTAGTGAGGTGTTCAGAACACCATGATGTGGTGAGTTCAACTGAATAAATTGGGTTAGAGAAATGGGAGATGCCTTCCCACTCATTCCTTATGGTGAAGGAAACAACGTATCTCAGCTCATGAGGACACCAGCCACTGAATGTGACTTGAGAATGATGCATGGATCCACAGCAGGAGAAAGCCACGGAAATATGTTGATGTATTAAGGGGAATTTCAGGGACTAGAAGAGAAAGGAGAGTCTGTGGTATCCAACATTAAAGTAATGTGATGAAAGAGTTTAATATGGTAGATGTCTGTGAGAAAGAATAAAGGAATCAAGTCTAAAATGAGATAACTACAAGATGAAATTGTGATCAATGTCATACAAATAACTTCTGCTTTTTTAGCCAATGCTTTTTCCTGAAATAATATAAGGAGTACAGGAGTTTGTATACAAGGATAGTATCTGAGTGACATTTTAGAGCCTCTTACATGTTTGTGAGCCACAGTGACTACAGGAAAAATATGTGGCGTAGAAAGAATTGCCTTAAGATGTACCCACCATACATGTCAAGGAGATAGTGACAATCACCTGTTGCCCTACTTATTGCCCTATTCTAGTCCTTATATTTTTGGGAACTGTTGATTAGTGCCTTCAGTTTTCTTTTCTGGACATCGCAGTTACTACAACTACTCCTCTGCTACGCCCATGATCAGAAGCCCATGCTTCCTCTCTAGAATCTTTCCAACTTCAGTGAAAATCAGTCCCTGTAACTAGACTCAGTGCTTTAGCTGTGGCTTTACCAGCCTCAAGTAAAGCAGGATAACTTTACGTGTCTTACAGATGACCCCCATGTTTACACATTCCAGAATGTTGGTATTTTTTTTCCTGCCACATGATGTCTTTGGCTGACATTCATCTTGTGTTAACTCCAGATCCTGCAAAGCTGTTAAGTAGTTAGTCATTTCCCACTCTATATTTATGCAGCTGAAATGCAGAAATGAATATAGGACTTGGAATGAGCTTTGAGAAACTGGAATTGTCTGAAAATAACTGGATGCAGAGTCTGACTCCTATCCTCCAAATCACTTCCAGATCCTCCCTGCTTAGAGTCAGATGTAAATGTACAAAGTACACTCTCTATTCCATCATCCATGTTGATAATGCAAATATTGAATAGTGCCAGACACCGGACAGACTCCTGGGAAACCCCTCTCAATACATCCTTTTAATTTGATGGTGGACCATTGATAACTCATTTCTTAGCACAGCTTTCTGGACAGTTTTGCATCCACCCTATGGCTGCTCTTTTGTTACTGTCCTGAAACTGGGAGCTGTTCCTGTAAGCACCTGCTCTTTTGTCCAAAAAAGTATTCCCCCCTCCCTGTACTTGCATGCTGGTAACCCCAGGGAACAGTAGCCAGACAGGCAGCAAGCACACAGTGTCTGAGGAGCTCCTCTGGGCCCTTAGACAGCCAATTAGTACAGGATGAAAAGTCGGGGTGCCCGTGGGCAATTTGTCTTTTCATTCTGTCAGTTCACTTCTATTCAGTGCTCGAAAGAAATGCCCCCAGTGTTTATGCAGGTTTTTTTGTTTTTCATATACTGCTCTTGTGTCACTTGGAGGAAGGAAAGTATTTGTCTGTCTGAGAGTGAGCTAATGTTAAACACAAGTTTGTGGTTGGGTTTTTGTTGGGGTTTTTTCACTTCCTGGTACTTGATGGCTTTTTCCCTTAATATCAATAGTCTAATACCATCTTTACTGTCAAAAAAAAGGATTTAAGGAAAGGCTATATGAGCCCTGATAACTCAAATACATTTTGGTCTGCAAGCCTCAAATGCATGTTTGTAGCACTAACTGTTCACGTAAAGAATTAATAATTTGGAAATTAGAAAAAAATCCATAACAAAGTTTTTAACAAAGTTGCCATAATTTTTCTGGAAGTTTTAAAACCCTGGATTGAGCCCTGCCCTTCATTAAATGAATATCCCCCATAACTCAAATAAAAGGCAGCTCCCCAGAGAGGCCCAATAGCATTTTTTATATAAGCATCAGAAGTTTGGATGTGATTCAGGGATAATGGGCATTACCAAAGTCAGACTGTTGCTGTAACCATCCAGAGCAAATGGAGATGGTGAATCACAAAATCTTTTACATATTCAAAGATACAATTCTCAGAAGGTTGGATCAAGGCATTTTAATTCCTCATCTTTTACAAGAGGCACATACATGAGGTGATGAGAGACATCCTGAGACACAGTTCAGTAGTCCTTCACAATTTGAAGAGTAGCTTGTAAGAACACAGCCTGCTTTGGGCCCTACCTTGAGAAAGTGTTTGTGAAATGGTTTGATATTTAGAAGTACCTCGTATCTTGCCATTACAACATTTTAGATGTCAAAAGCATGCATTGATAAATGTGAAGAGCCTTTAAAAAAGGAGTCTTTCAGATATTGAAGTTGCAGTCCCATATTGAATGAATAATCCACTCTAGAACAGTGGAAAATATTTAGTGAACAGCTGGAGTGACTGTAGTTGATTCATCACTGTTTTAACGGGGGATAGAGGTCAGCAAATGCAAACTATGTTTAAGTGGGGATCTGAAAATTAGTATAATCAAGAATTTTTAAAAATATAAACCATCTGGTTAAAGCAAGAGGATAATTTTCCAATATCAAAAGCTAAGCTAAGGGATAATTATGAGAGCAAAAATATGAATTTTGAAATGCTGAGAACATTTCAGCTATCAGCAGAACACACAATGAGGCTAACACAAGTCCTAGCTCCAGTTTTAGCAGAGTGGGGGACTGACATATTTGGTTTTACCCCAGGCAGCATAGTGCTTCCCTGGAGTCAGTGAAGTCACTGGTATATTCCCACTGCTGGAGAAGTGGCATCCTGTAAACATCTTCCTACCATGTTGCTTCAAAAAGGAACAGGGCAACACTAGGACTTTACAGTGCAAGCCTTCAGCAGGGCTATGAATGCCAGTCAGAGACACCAGCCTGGTGGAAACTGGTTCCTCTTTGACATTTCTATTGTAATTTATTATGGGCTTTTCTGTTTTCCCTCTGTGGTAATTTGGCCCTAAATGAGTAATATAGAGGTTTGCACAAAATCAGCAGAGTTGTAAATCACCACTATCAAAAATAATAAAAGCAATTCTAGCATCTTTAATTTCCAATCAATGAACAAATGAGGTTATTGGCTGAGTAAGGGGTAGAGGATTGTCAGGCTTTTTAATTCAACCATTCTTCTGGTCTGACTCAGCTGTCAGAGCTGACTTGAAGGGAATGGTTGAGACAACACACAATCTGAGTTGTTAGAGGGCAAGCAAATCTATAGAATGAAAGCAATGATTATGACTTCGCAGGAACATTGATATGCTAAATCTGTGAGCGAGAAAGATATGTTGGATAACAGTTTTAAATAAATTCAAGATTTTTGTAAAAAATTAGCTTTTGAGGCCCACGAGAAAAGCTTGCATTTGAAATGCTGGCTGCTTGGATACACCTCACCTACAGGAATTGTCTTGTGTGGTTTTTTGGTTGCTAAGGATGTTGTCACAAACGGATGGAATTTCAATCGGAGACTGGAGCAGGCAGCGTGCTATTTCTGGTGGGGTGTGGAGTAGCCTGTTGGGATGAAAGGCCTTCTTTTTCAGATGGGGGAATTCAGAATACCACCACATGAGTTGAATTATTTACCAGAATTATTTAAAAAATTAGGGCGTAGTGTGTTTCCCAGGTCCAGGTTTTGTTAGGTTATGTCCAGATTTGGGATGCAGCAGCTCAGAAAGGCATATTCAGAAATAGCAGGTTATTACTTACTGGCAGTGGAACTGAGGCAGCACAAAGCTCAGAAATAGTGTGTCTAACAGGATGAGGGAACTGAATGTCTCCCTGTACTTGGCACTGGTGAGGCAACACCTTGAATCCTGTGTTCAGTTCTGGGCCTTTCACTACGAGAGAGATACTGAGTTGCTGGAGTGGGTCCAGAAAAGAGCAACAAAGCTGGTGAAGAGTCTGGAGCACAAGTTTTGGTCTTAAAATTTAAAATTAAAATGCTACCCTTTCATGACAGTGTTATAATCTGTGTATTCAGTAGTTCCTGAATCTCTGGTTTGCAGCACCTCTACTCCATTCACCAGCTAGTTTACTACATTTAGATTATGTAAGGCACCATAATATTAGACATCTACAAAATGTAGACCTCTGCATCAAAGCTGTTTGGCTTTTCTTAATTCCAAGTCATGTGACCTATGTCAGCTGTCTAATTTGGGATGAGCCAAATTACTGTTGGGAATTGCTTACATCTTTCCATGGACTCTAACAGGGGTCTTTTCAATCTAAATTATTCTGTGATTCTACGGTTCAATAGTGCTCAAAGGTGATCACAACTGGGAGGTGTGTTTACCCCCAGTAAACACACTGAAATTGGTCACATTAGGTATCATGATGCCAGGACTATACAGCTGTCGAAGACCAGCTAGTTTTAAGCTAACTGCAATGTAAATACAACCTTAGTGGGGATTTGCTGGGGAGGAATGGTCTCAGTCCTTTTTTTTTTGAAGATGTATGAACAAATGATAACTAAACTACTGTGGTTCACAGAGACACATAGATGTCTGTGAGCTCTGGTATTTAATGGGGGCTTTGAAAGTTTTCCCTCTAATGCCATTGTCACTAAAGAAGAGCAGGCTTGTTCTGTCAGTGGATGTTAAGAAGTCCCCATTAAAGCAACTCACGGTATCTGTTCTGCTTCTGTTGCACTAATGTCCTAAAGCTAGGCAGCTTCTTTTCTCTATATATGAATTTAGACCTAACGAAAGTACTGGAAAGATTCCTTTCCTTGCGTAAGTGTTGGCAACAGGGCTTAAAAGATCTTTTTACATGAAGGAGAATATCTTGCAAGATGTATCCCCATTGAAACAGCCCCCTTATCCCACAGTAATGATTCCTTCACTTTCCAAAGGCATCTCTTTATGGGAGGAAGGAAGAAGGCACTTGGCTCCAACAGAGGCTGTGAGCTCCTGGCCACTCAGGTGTCTTTTCACACTTCCTCACCTACTGTTTGCCCTCAGATTATGCTGTCAGTGAATGACAGCGTGATGCACACCAGCAATTGTTGCTCTTAAACATGAGATTCCCAGTGTGCATTTTAAAGTCTTAGGCTCTGGTTGGTCAGCGTGTTTTTGCTGCTGCCTCTTTTCCCTCATCCTCTTCCAGATGTGCTGCTGAAAGTCATACTTGAAGGAAGTTTGTTACTGATGACAGCCCAATCTCTTAACCACCAGTGACTCACCATAGTGTCTCCAGAGACATGGAATTGCTTTTATTTTTTTTAAAATCCAGATGAGCTTATTTTTTCCTATATATGAAAACTGATAACCCTTGTTATTCAGTCAAAATGTATGTAATTCAGCTTAAGCAGGGGGAAGGGGAATCAGAAGGAAAAGGATGCGTCCTGTTAGAAAATGGAAAATACTGTATTTATCATCTTAAAAAGAACAAAAAGATCTGCAAGTTATGTGGGTTTCTGTGACAGTAATTATCCTTCTATTCAAGAATGAGTAATTACATTATTCTGCATGCTAACTTCCACCCCCCCCATTATGTGGCATGTGCAGGCAGGAACACACACAGACGCAAAGTGGTTGTACCCTGAAGAATAAAAACAGGGTGCAGCAGGAAAGGTAGTTCAGTTGTTTTCTTGAATAATGGTGATTATGGTACTTTTTTGTTTATGCTAAACACCTGTGGGTGAGAGGACAGAAAGCTGATTTTTTTTTATCTTTCTCGCTAGGGAAACAGGGCTCTGCTCTGCCTTAGCAATAGCCGGTGCAATGCTTTGAAAGTATTTGCTCCCTTCTCTCTACACTGAGAAAATATTAAGTACCAATTAATTTAGAAGACCGGTTACATGTGTGTAAAGGGAGAGTTGATCCACCACTCAGCACTTCTGAGGAGTGCTTTCCCTTTGGTGGAAAGGACAGGTTTCCTCCACCTTTTATGTGCACTGACTCATGTAAGGTGAACTGCACATTGTACCTGCCCTTCTCCAGCAGTCCAGTTTCCCTTGATCGTATTCATTCTGTGCTGAGAAACAAAGTAAAGTGAAACAAATGGGAAAAACCCCAGACAACTATATAAAGCAAATTGAAATTTGATAAAGTTCTTAGGATGTAAAAAATGCAGCCTTGCTGTATGTAGTTCCATTACAAACAACATACTCAGAGATGCATACTCAGAGATGAAAAAAGAATATTTTCTGTGTTTTCCCACCACAGTACAACATGTTTCACTGTATGGAAAAAGAGCAGCTGAGTGTCGGCAATCTGGGTCAGTTTTCATTAACAGCCTAAGCGATAGAATAGCAACTGCATTCAATACATTTGCAAACAAGCAAAACTTGAGAGGAGATGTTGGCGTGCTGGACCAGGAATAGAATTCAAATGTTCTTGCAAACTGGAGATAAACTGAAAAAACCAGACGTCATGCTGGAGTGTATAAATAGGAGTACAGAGGAATACAGCATGCATGACATGTCCAGTTGTTCTCTTCTGCTCTGCATTAGCAAGGCCCTGTGTGAAATATTGTGTCCAGGTTGAGGTGTCATATTTTGGGAAGAGTAATCTGAGGGACAGCAGTGAAAATTATCAGAGTTCCAGAAAATATGTCATCTTAGGTCTGCTTGTGCTAACGGAATGAATGTGTGTGACATGGCAGGTGTGGTAGTATACGAAAGGCTACTGCAACGGAGGGATCAATCAGTTCTTTTTGGCCTAGATGGATGGGAGACAGATGATTGGCTTACACTGCATTAGCAGAAATTGGGTTCAGACACACAAAAAATCCTCCAACTATGGATGCAGAAGTGCTGGAATACATTGGGAGACCTCATTTCTACTTGAGACATTAAAAAACATGTTAAAAAGGAATTGGGATGCTTGAGCTTGCTTGGACATGGGGGACAGGGTATAACTGGGATCCCAGCAGTCCTGTGGTTTTATGACTGTATAAATAGTCCATAACAATAAGGGAATGAACACCAGACTAGAAGGTAGGTCTAACCTTTTGTCATGTACCTGCAAGGAAGGAGGTGTTTGGGGTTTTTTGGGGGGTTCCTCCCACCTACCCCTCCCCCCCCCCCCAAAATAAGGCATCGTTGACTGGAGTATTTGAAAGCTCTACCCTAACTTGCAAAGGCAGAATTTGCTTTCCTGCTGCTTTCACAGGCACTCTGTGATGGTGCAAGTGTATTTCTGAGTTTCCATGTAAAAGCATACAGGATAAAAATAAAATTACATTATATCTGGATCCATGAAAGCTGTGGGTGGGTGGGAGGGCTGCTGCCAAAGCCCTGATTTTAAGCTTCATGGGAGAATTGGAGAGAAATTGCGTCTTCTTGGTGAGATTGATTCCACGACTGCTCAGCTTGATAAGCTCCGCAGAAGATCGTCAGCAAAAAAAATCCTAAAACCTGCGGGGGTTTTTTGTTTGAATAAAAGCCCATGTTACAAAACTGTAGTACTGCTTGTTAGTAGCTTTGTGGTTTGACACAAATGTTACCCATCAGCTGATAGTGCTAGTGATTATTTAGTATTCCAGCCTCTAATACAAATACAGTGATAAATTCCTACAGAAAATACCATTGTACTTTGCACTAAATACTTCTTAAAACTTGGTTTATGTCTTCTTGTTAGACATATAAATAGGATTCAGCAATAAAAGGTTTTTCTGTGTGGCTGGAGTAGAAAAAAGGGTTGTGTACGTTTACTTCATGGTTTGAGAATTCAAGGGCACAGAGGAGTTTTTGGCATGTACATCTTGGCTTTAAAGGGAACTGGGAAAGCTACACCAGGCTTCGTTGTGTTTTTCCTGTAGATCTCCATTCCCTTCGCCATCTCTCCTCCCTCTTTTCAGACAGGCTTTGGAACTCCTTACGGACCTGATAAAGCATTGCTCTAGGAGTTTCCTCATAACCAAATCCTGTCACATGAGGACACTGCTAAGAGGAGAAAAAAACCCCTAACAAGTTCTAGCAATGCCAAATTACATTCAGTTCTTGTATTTTCACTTGGCATGGTAACACTTCCAAAGAGCAATTGTTTCACAATCAGAACTTCTGCAGCCTGTTAATTTTCTTTCTCTTACTTAGCTGTTCAGAGACCATCAGACACCGGGTAAGCCAATAAATGCCCATCTGAGCAATAATATAGCATAAACATCAAGTAAGACAAACTATTTTTTTCTTGCAAATACAAATTAAAGGGACAAAACTGATAGTATCACCAGAAACAATTCATTTGCATGGCAACTCTTTTCTCTTTAATAAGATTCAGGTATTAATTAAATTAAAAATCCTGATTTTAAGAACACTTTTCTCCTAAAATAAACCCTCTGTCATGACAGATGTGGGACACAATTCTCTTCAAGAAAACTCAGTACTTGCAGCCATGATTCATGTGACCTTTTCAGCAAAGAACTCAAGCATATGCTAGTTGTTTCTAGGCTGCTTGGACTTAAAATTATAATAAAAGTTGTATTTATAAATCAGGAGCTTTTTCCTGCAATGTTTGAAATAGAAGCAAGTCTCTTTTTAGGCTAGTCCCTGGAAGAAACACTGCTATGCATAGGAATTTTGATGGCTCTTTATTAGGGATCACCAGTAACATCATTTAAGATGCTTTCAGTAAAGAGATTGAGTGGTTTACAGTTGAGGTTTACAGCTCTTCCCTCTGATCAGCATTTAAGGGAAAGAAAAAGAAGAATCCTTTACACAGCACAGCAGATGTGCAAAAAGATGACTGATGATTAATATCCATGCTGATAGCCATGCTACCCACAGGGAAGTCCTGAGCAAGAGGGATTTCTGAATCACAGAGCTCCAAGGGAGGAGGAAACCTATTTTACTAAGAAATTGGTTTTGGTGGGATGCTTGTGAAAGATGTCAAAACCAGCTAGGTCTGGTTACTGTGTCTTGCGGTGAATTGCAGAAATCTGCAGGTTCTACCTTTTGTTTCAGGGTCTGTGTGCAATATGGAAGTGAAAAACTGACATTAAACGAACATTATTTAGAGTCTCAGTTTAATTCCTGTCCTTAACAGGACACTGACATTCAATCATTCTCATCCCAGTAAACTCCAGGTGTTCAGCAACGGATTCCATGCTGATGAGCCACAAAAGGCTAAAACTCATATCTCTTGTCTTGAAACATCTGCAGTATAAATGTCTGTGTGTACAAATCTCCCTAGTCTCCCTTTACATTAAGTGGAAGAGAATTCGACCCTATTTTTGGTATCTACTTTAATATGGCTTGAATCACACCTTCAAAATGGTTCTTTCTTTTTTTGATTAGAAAAGCAGCTAGTGGTGACTAGCTCAGGGACAGATATTTAAGTAACAAATCCATCAGGGTAGGAGAGATGAATCCCAGATAAAATATACACAGTATGTCTGGACGTGCATCCATTTTGTCCTGGTCCTCTGCCAATGACAAATGACACCTGGCTGGTCAGTGCCACCAGGCACTCCTGGGCTGTATGTCTGTCTTTCATCAGGAAACCAGAGAAGCGGGAGGGAGGAGAGGGGCCGGCTGCTGCTCAGCTCTGGTTCCAGTATGGAGTGGGCAAGTGGCTGCAGAACCCACCAGGCCCAAGAACTGCCCATGGCAGGGGGGTTGGAACTAGATGATCTTAAGATCCTTTCCAACACAAACCATTTTATGATTCTGTTATTCTATATTTTGGGGTCCCACAGTGCAGAAATGTGCTTCTTATGAAATGGCTGTACTTCAAATCCCAAGCCGTAGGTCAGGAGCCCCCAGCTGATGGCCTTACTCCCCCCTTAGGTGATACTTGACATAGAAAAATGAAATCAAAGGCATCACAGTTGAAAATCAGAGCACCAGGTTTCTTCCTGTTTTAATTTTTAGGTATAGGAAATTATTGCTCAGCAAGGGAGGCAGTGTTAAAGCAAAACTTCTGCTTAAAGAACCAAGTATCTTCACTATCTGCACGTTAAAATTAACGGTCTGGCAATGCACAAGGTGTTGCTCCACCTGAGGATGTTTGGTGTGAGTAGCAATAGCAAGGCAGGTCACCCTTCCTCATTGTTCTTTGACTTTGCTTTCATGTTATTTCAAAGAGAGGTTAATAAAGAGTGGGTTTTTTTTGAGTGAGGCTTGCTTTCTGTGATCATTTTCTGATAACATCATTTGTTTTCAACCTGGTAGGAGGGTTGTGGAATGACATCCCCCTGGGCCTCCATGACTTTGTATTTTACCTGGCAGTAAACATCTCAGCTCCTTCCCTTGTCACTTGATCTGGAATAAAAGAAACCTACCCCTTTCTGAAAAGAAGAAAAAAAAGAAGGGAGATGGGGGGAATCCCCAAGGGAAGGCATGATTACAGGGAAGATGGGATGTGTACTGTACTGGGTGGCCATTTTCTGGCAGACCAAATCAAGCCTTGAACTCAAACTCTGTTTATTAAGCAAACAAAATGTTTCACCATGTGCAGTGTGCCTGACTCTGCAGCAAACAGCAGAAACAACCTTGAAACAACCCTGTATGCCAGGCAAGGGGTGAGATAGCATTACAGTTCTTCAAGCTCCAAACAGAAATCTTCGTGCCAGCTTTGGTGCAATATTTGGCTTGCCTGTAAAAAATCCAGCCTGCTATAATTTATTGTAGGTGTAATGGAATATGTTTAATCTGATGGAAAGTCCTTGATAAGAGACCAGTGGTGGTAACATGTGGATGCCTCCTAAATGACATTTGAGAAAGCCAACATGATTTAATCAGGGCTCATTTTAAGTTGACTTGTAATTGCCTGCACAGGAAAGGTAAAAAGTGAGTTCCTCTGTTAGTATGAGATTCTGTTCTCCACATCCAGATGGAATATAATATTGCTGCATTGGCTTGTAGGCCTGTGGGGTTTAAATAGTGCCTGCAATCTGGTGCCATGCTGATTTACTAATCCTTGATCTTAGTTGAACATGATCACAGTCCCTGCTTCTGTTCATAAGGGATAGGCTTACTGTTAATTGACAGGCTTTGGCGTCCTACCAAAAGAACTGCAATGTAGAGAAGGAACTAAAACTGAGCAGAGGATGCATTGGATAAGCCAATTTGGGGGAGAGAGGGAGGAAATCTATTTAGTAGATCTTTATGCCAAAAATTATTTTCTGTTTTATTGTTTCATTAAAACTACAGTATGTGATTCGCATTTTAACATGAAACTAATAAAACCAGAGTAATCTGAAATGTGTTTGCAGGGTGATTAAGTAACTAAGACGTGGTGGTTGGAATCTTCCCAGCTGCTCTGCTTTCCCTTTATTTAATTATTGTGTGAACTTTCATGTTCGTGTCTGCTCACAGAAACTTGTGTGCAGTTGTACACACTATGCATACCCAATCTCATGTTTGTGATATTGCTCACAGATTTGAAAGAGTTTGTATCCAGGGGTTGGGGACTGTATGCCATTTTATCCAGTGTTTGAAATCTGATGGAAAAAATCTCTGCAAGCCATAGCTTCTTTTCCGGTAACTCCCCAGAATTTTCAGGCTGTCTTCCTTTTATTCAGAACTATGTTTGCCCCAAGTTTTGATCCCTTTCTTTTAGCTTTCTAAACCTGCAAAACTTGTGAGAAAAATTATTGTGAGGGTAGGCTGAAATCCTTTTAGATACATCTCTCTGCAATGCTGGCCTTGCAGTCCTCAGGCACACTAAGTTGAAGGGCAACATTTAGGTGTCTGTGGTACTCTTGGAGAAACGACCTTTCACCACACAGTTTTGTAGCCTTCAGTATGGATGAACTTGCCAATGTAGGTGTGCTTGATTGATGATAACTTTAAACCTTTCTTGCGTTTTGGATGTGTCACTCATGCTAATTTTGAGCACACCTACCTACAACCAAAAGTAATTACTCTGATTTCCCTGGAAACTGGTTTTTACACAGTGAGGCAAGCTTCAGGGAATTTCCTGCTTAGTTTCAAAATTTCATCTAACCAAGGGAAAAGACAACTGCTGGTTTTGGGTTGTTGTAACAAACCTTTTGCTGCTGTGCAAGCCAGGAGCAAACAGCACCCCCCTTTTTGTTAGGTAATTCTTTTTTTTTTAGGTTTAATGCAGGGGAATGTAAGACTGAAAACTGAACAAATTATTTCATGCTGAACTCTGGAGCAGGACAATGCATGGCATCTCTAAAAGTCTCAGGCCAAACTTAAGCTAGGTGAGACTGCAGCAACTTGGAGTCAACTCTGAGCCTTCCCAGTTCTTGACTGCTTTGTATGTTCAGGTGTCCCTCAGATAACCAAAATGACTCTGGGGCATGTCTACTGATAGACTTCCAGCTTTGTCCAAATGATCGTGTCATTAGTGGCATTTCAGCAACACCATGTTTTGCCTCTGCCAGGCAAAGCTCCAGCTGGTGTATTTTCCACACTGGGTGTACAGAAGTTTCCTTCAAAAATGTGTGTATAATTGCCTTGCAATCCTAATGCCAGATAATTTATCCCTGACTATGTGCTTATGGTATTTGGAGGTGAAGACTATGATGTCAACAGTCATCTCATGAGTGTATGTATAACCCACCTGTGAAGCCTGTGGATAGTGGACAGACATGTACACATTGACATGAGGATTTTGCTCATCAGATCAGTAGAAAAATCAAACATTCCTGCAAGCCATCCCATGGCCTCTGTGGTGATCCTAGGCCTCCATGGCCACAACAGGCTACCAGAGCTATTATCATATAACTGCAGGTCCATGTAAGCCTCTGTCTTAATGATGGGAGTCAGTTTATGCTGAATTTAGTGTCAATCAGAATCAGAGAGTCCTTCTTCAGCTTACTTGTGGTGGTGCCCATGGCTGTCTCTGTTATTCTACAACATATCCTCTTCTACCCCAATTGTCTGTGAGCTCTTGCTTTTGTCATAAAGGTGAGAGCTTTATGACAAAAAGAGAGTGAAAACAGGAGAGCTAGGATGCTGTACACCAGCTCCTCACCCTAAACAAATGAGATGGGAGACACTCCTGGATTCAACACCAGA
Source organism: Nestor notabilis (assembly GCF_000696875.1). Lineage (NCBI taxonomy): Eukaryota > Metazoa > Chordata > Aves > Psittaciformes > Psittacidae > Nestor > Nestor notabilis. The sequence continues at coordinate 43,808 of NW_009920632.1, forward strand.
GAAATGAAATGGAGCATTTTTCTTAATCTAATTATTTTTAAGCAGGTTAAAACCAACAAAGACGTAAGAATTACCAGACTTGACAGGTCAATTTAAGCAACATTTCATAAAGTCATATTTAGATAGCAGTGAAAATTCAAGACAAAGACCCAATAATATGTTTTTATCAGACAATTGCCAATGGTTTTCTTCACTGGCTTCTGGGCATCCTGCGATTGTGAAAATCCAGATATTAAGAGACCTTTGCCTTCTAACCAGAGAGGTATATGCTATGGAAACAATAGACGTATTTTTTCTGGAGCTGTAGGAGAAGCTGAAACCTTCCACCTTCTCTTAAGGGTACTGGACTGTCCATATAACTCTGCACTGATAGTAACAGCTGTACATTTTTGAATGATCTAAGACTAATCTTGTTGTGATCACTCAGATTGTTTGAATTAATAGAGGTATGAAATTGAAGTGGATTAGCTAAATCACATTAAAACTCTATGTGTACATTCTCATCAAAATTAAAATGGGTTTAGTACTTAGTTTCATTTATTTCCTGCTGTGATGGTTGAAAAGTGATTCAAATGAGGGCAACTTTAATTCCAAATAGGAAAACCCACGGGGGAGGTGAATATATTTTACCTAAGGTGCATTAAAAAGTTAATTTGAATTAACTTTCTTAAGTAAATCTCTTACTCTTATCTTGAATGAGAGAAGAACATATTTGTATGATGCTATATGTTGAAAAATGGTTTGTCACAAGACAAATGTAAAAATATGAGGTGAAAAATAAGGTCTATTCTCAAAAAGTTATTTAAAAAAAAAAAATCCCTATAAAATTTAGGAGAGTTTCTAATTAAACAAATTGCCTGGAAAATTCAGCTATCCCCAAAGAGTCATTGTGTTCAATTTGGAGACAACACTCAGCCATTACAGTGTGAAACATATTTGCCTTAATTGCAAATCTCAGAGCAGTCTCCTCCAGGAAGTTGCTTCCCACCTTTCATTAATAAGACTTGACTTGTGAGGGGTACCTGCAAACAGCTGTCAACTGCCTTATTATAAATATTTTATTAAATGTACTAATTTTTATAAATAGCTCTGTGTATTGGCAGAGACTTTTGACTAATGTTAGTAAATATTAGCTACAATTAAGCAGCTCACTAACAATTCAAAGCTGGGGAAACTTACCAGAAGGTTGCTTAAAGAAAAATCTCAAGTTAGAAATGAGGACATGTATGTTTAAAGACAGACCTGGGGAAAAAAAAAGAAAGGAAAAAGTATTGTTGTGAGAATGTAATGTATTTATAGAGCTCAAAAGGGTGTGCTCTGTGAAGGTATTGATAGGCAGTCTGTCCTTTTTTCAAGTCTTATCTTCAGGGTAGCAGAGCTCCAATGTGCCAAACACTTCTTGTGTTCAACTCTGATTGCATCTGTGCAATTTTCTCTGAGATTTATGTTTGGTGCCAATGAAAGCAGTGGGCATTCGATCTCATTGTCTCACTATATTTAACATATTTGTTAGATTAACTGATTGCTTAAATGTTTTTTATTCTTATCACATCTACAGTGCCAAAACTTCACTGATCAACAAAAGTATGCTGCCTGAACAGATAACAAAGTGACTGCTGCTCCAGGCAAGAAATGCAGCCTCAGAAGCGTGACTACCCCAGCCAGGAGAGAACAGAGCTCCTGTGCCTACCGAAGTTACATTCCTGGTATTGAGAGGCAGAGACAAGTATTTTTAAAGATTTTCTAAGGGTTCTTAGGTATGCACCCCTTCACCCACATGCTTTTCTTCTTCATTTAGGAGACACTATAGAAAAGACAAAGACATTTGGAGCATGGAAGGCAAAAGAAGCAGTAATAGCGCAAAAATAGTCACACCTTGACTTTAGCCAGTCTTGCAGAATATTTCAGTACTGTACTATTTGCAAGTGCTCTGCTACCCCAGCATGCATCCGGGTTTACTGAGTGTAGCCACTGATCATGGATATAGGAAATCAATTGCTGTTGCTGTCTTTGTGTTGTATTTCTTAATTCTAGAGGTATTAGGTAAGTAGCTGTAGTAGTTTTCTTGAAGTTAGGCTTCTTTAGGTTTCTGATGTGACTTGTGGAGTCTGGTGTTTTCAAGGCACACATCTGGATCAGAAGAAATAATGCCCTCTCTTTGCTGGGTGCTCCTCTCTCTGGTGTGAGTTGGCTCTCCAAGACACTATGCTGCTGGCCTTTCAAAAGAGGTGAGTAATTTACTCCTTGACTATGCATGGTCATAGAAAGCCTTTCAGCATTGCACTGCATGACTATATGCTCATCAGTAACCTCTGGGCCTTTGGGTGATTGAAGTGATCTTTATTTATATATTTGCTGTATCACACTTGCCAGAGTACTATGAGACTGGATGAAATGCTGTATTTACACTTCAGTTCTGCTCTGAGAAGGGAGTTGTAAATAGTGGATGTGGGAGATAGATAGAAATAAGCAAGGTACCTTCCTTCCTACACACTCTTATTTGTCTAGTAGGGATCAAGTGCCCATTATCCCCACCATTAAACACTGGCTTATTTCCTGTAACTGCTCTGGCAGAGGGGCTTGAGAGGGGTTTTGAAAGACAAGTAAATATAAGCCTTTTGAGTCAACTCACTTTGAGAACTGCAAAAGCAGTTATAGGAGGTCATCCTAGCCAGCAAGGGGATGAGTTCAATGGGATGAGATGAGCAAGAGGGAGTAAATAGAGACACAAGGTTGATTAGGAAGGGTAAGACAAAAGCATTGAGCTTGAAAGAGTGAAAGAAAGAAAACTGGTAAACAGGTTATGCGGTGGAACATCAGGTAAGGGAAAGGACATTAGCCATTTTACCTGTAAAACCGCAGCTAATTATTCTAGCTTCACGTTTAGTCATTTGAGCACAATCTTTTTGGCAAGGTTGTCTCAGAGTTTGCACTACCCTTTTCATGTTTAGGCTGACCAGGGGTTTCCAGTATCATTAAACCTTGAAATACGCTTTTCTATTCATGTGAACAAAAGAAGTTTATGGAGACATAAGGGGTATTACTGACACAGTGGCACAGAAGCAGAGACTATCTGTTCCAGTATCAGGCTCTGTGTGGCTAATACTGAGCTTCATGGCTACATCCTTCAGTGACCTGGCTACACTTCTTTCAAAACACTCAAAGAGGGTGGGGTCTGAATATTGGAAAGTCTCAGTAATTTTATATTTTCTTCTCATCCATCTTGAATGTCATTGTTTTAGATTGTGTGGGCCTCTTTTTTATTCCTGCACAAAATGTACCTTTTTTACCCAGAAAATAATTGATAAACTTTCAAATTATGTATATGGTTTGAAACCATATACATTTCACAACGCCTACAAAATCCACACAAAATGGACCTCTTATAATGCCCAAATATGCTTATTTAAAAGTTGGTGGGGAAATTGCCTAGGATGTACAATATTCATGCCAAGGTTTTGTTCAGAGTAATTTTTTTTTAGTGAGGTTTTTGTTGTTGTTGTTGTTTTTGTTTTAAATCTTTGAAAATAGGATTTGATGCTGATCTCCTGAAAGGCCTTATCCAGCAGTACTGCTGGCACTAAGTCACAGGGTAAATACAGCCTGGCGGTACAAGTCACAATGGACCACAGCTTGAAAATTATTGGCCTAGCAGCCCAGGAGCAAGAGCTCTCAGAGCTCTGCCTTTGAATCTCTTTTCTATTTCCTTTCTGAATTTCATCATGAACAGCATTAAACCCAACATTTCTGCTTCTTGCTTTTGCCTGTGTAAAGGGAAATGTGAAAGCACAGAAATACATTACTTCTTCCCCCCCACCCCAAGTCTTTATTCCAATGCTCGTCAGCCTAATTTTTCCTTCCTTCTCCTCTTTGCTCATAGGCTTTCAGCTCTCCTTTGCCATATCCCCTTGCTTCTGTTAGCATTTCTCCTCTGTACCTCATGTTGTTTCTCTTCTCAGCATGGCCTGCTGATGTGCTGTCACGCTGAGCAGAGGGGCTGGAGTGAGCAAGAGCCCTGCCAGCCGTGCAAGAGGCAATGCTGAGCCTCAATTCAATGCCACATTTATGTTCACTGATTATCAAGAGGTTCTGGATCCAGCTGAGCCACTTCAGCTTGGTGTGACAGCATATCAGCAGGATCAGGAGGGGGCCCCAAAGCCCCCAGTGCACCTTGATTCAGAAAAGCATCTCATAGCAGACATGGACTTTCTTTCCTTCTGGCCAGAGGGGACTTGTTTCCCCTTGTGTCTGTCCAGTGAGAGACTTTCAAGATGATGTGTTTGTACTGCATCACTTGACTGTCTAGTACCACACAGAAGGTGGGGCTAAGGGTTTGCTCTCCTGTGTTAGTTCCCTGGATACCCTGCAAAACACATCATCTTAAGCTTTTGTTTGAGAACATCAACCTGCAGCAAGCATCATCCCCTGTCAGGTATTTCACCTTCCTTTGGGATGCTGTGTCAGTTTCTGTGTCTCACCTAAAAGACTCCGGCTTCTTAAGATAGATTATTGAGACTTCCAACAGTCGATAGAATTTTCATTCAAATTTTTGTTTTGGATGTTAGTGTTTTCCCATAAAGGAAGCAATTTGTTGCTTTGGTTGATATTGCACACAGTTTTGAGGTATCTTTGAGTGCTTATTGCTGGGCAAATGCACATAGTTCTGTCCCACAACTGGTGATATTGCAAACCTTGTCCTCAGCTTGTATGCAGACTGCTGCAACACTTCGAATTCCATATTGGTCAGAAAAGCTTGGTAAGGCAGGACTTAGCTTTATGCATGTATAACTGTTTGATTTATTACTGTTTGAATTATTATCTGTCAAATAGTTTCCTACCTTTTTTTTTCTTGGCATAGTATGTTGTACACTTTTACAGATAGTCTCAAACTCCCAGAAGCCTTTATTGAGAAGCATGTAATTTTGCATGTCCTTAGCCTCTGCATCCTTTTTACTACTATTACCTTTGTTGTGCTGGGTTCTAAGTTTTCTTCCCAGACTCCATCTTTCGAGATGTGTTTATCTTTGGCAGCCAATTCACAGTGACAGTAGAAAAGCCAGATCACTGGTACTGAATGGACATTTTGTCTTTGAATTAATCAACGGAAATGTTAAGTCTCCTAGTATTCCAAAGGATTAGGAGAACTGTAGTGGAAAAGTAGAAAACTACCAACAAAAAAATACAAAGTCTCTTTTCTTTCATGGCAACTCCATATTTCATCACAGAATGTTATGCTGATTTTCAAGGTCTTGTCTTAGTTTCCAGTCCAAATCTAATCCAGTAGACTGTTAACGACCATAAGAGTTTCGTCTCTTGCTCTCACCTCAAGGAAGAATGCTGTTTGTTCTAATGGATTATTTTGTGGCTAGTCAGATGCAGGTTTATTTACAGGTGATTCTGGGAAACAGTTGGTGCAACAGAGAACTTCCAGCTTGTACCCAGGTAATCCACTTGCTCACGGCCATACTGGATGAGGCAGAAGGTCAGATCCAAAGCTGCTCCAAAGTAGTCACTTTTGCCCAGCAATGCCAAAGAATGAGTGGGGCAGAAGCTGTTAGCAACGAAGAAGAGTAAAGGTAGTCAAATGCTTCTGAATCAATTGGACACTGATGCTAGCTCAGGGGTAGCAATATCTATGATGTCATTGGAATGAACGACTGTGTAGTTCTCCCTCCAGCATGATAATACAGTTTTCTTCCATGGATAACTTCCAGTGCCTAGAGAGAGCAAGGAAGGGCTGGTAGCTCTTGATGATCCTGTTTGGGGGAGGGGGATTTCCAGGGCAAAGGCTTTCTACAATCTCCCGTGTGTTCACAGGAGAAGCCATCTACCCTTCCCCTGACTCAGCTCAGGGTTAACAAGACCCCCTTTTTGATAACAAAGGTGAATCTAAAAATGTGAAGTTCACTTGCTTTCTCACATACTCTCTCACTCTCTTTCTACTCTTTTCCTAACACTCTCCATGACTTCTGTCTTTAGTCAGTCACCCTTGCCATAAATTTCTATAAATTGTAATTAGACAATCTGCCAGATGTTGGGGGATGCCTTTTTTGGGGGAGTTCCTGGAAATTCAGCTCCTATTTGATGAGATTGAGATTTGAAATATTAGCAAAGGGCTCCTAAATATATGATTATTTGCTTGTAGTAGAAATCCTGTTTTACCAGCAACTGTTTTTAAATAACCCTATAAAAATACATATATGCTTGTCCATTCATGTTCCTGTATTTTATTTTCTGTATGAATTTGTGAATATCATGATCCAATGGTGTATCTTTTGGGGAATTTGGGCATTAGCCTGAGTGCTTACTACCCTTGACCTGAAAGACCCCAAACGTGTAGGCATTGTTTGAACTCATTTCTCCAAATCAGTTTTATTTTTGCGCTCTGAGTGTACTGGTGACTCTTATTTACATGCAAAAGCCCTATATGTAATAGCATTGAGCCAAAATGAAGTACCATTGTAATCTGGGCTTCAGGTATTTCCACTTTTATGTGCTGTAATTACTTCATATGTTCTTATCTCAGTAACTTTATTCATACCTACCTTGGCATCCTGCTTGCTACAGGTTTTGGGAAGCAAAACAAAACAAAAAAACAAACAAAACCCACTCTCCTAGGGGCTCTTCCTTCAGATTCAGCATTATTACTTAGTTTTGGGGTTTTTTTTTACTTTAATAATTTTTTCAGATGTAATATTTTCTTCCTGATGTTATAGTATTCCCATGTTGAATTTCTGTGGTGTGTTCCATTATAGATGTCCTAGAAGAGCTTCTTTCTTTTTCAGTATTACTGGGTTTTGTTTCTATTTGTTTGGTTTAATTTTAACGTTTTTTTCTTTCTGGCACTGCAAGTATAAAATTGTGTCTATCTTATCTTCAGCTTGTGCTAATTTTTTTCTTCACATGCTGTGACTCTTTCTGCTCGAGCACTGATTTGTCATGGTAAATTATACATAGTTCAATGTCATGTGGATTTCTGTGCTTTAAGTTGCAGAGTTCCTTCACTATTTTCCTTAGAGTGTAGCACCTTTCATCAAACACTTTTCTTTCTTTTGCAGCTCAAAAAAGACTAAATACCCTTCTGCTTTTTCCTTAGCTGTTTTGTTGCAGACCTTACAGAAGTTTTTTGTAGCAACATCTATGCAAACTACTGTTTATCCAGCGTGGTGCTGAGAAATGTCACAAAACAGTTTTCAGTGAGACGCGGGAATTTGAGAAGCACTGTTATATTCCCCCTTTGATACTTGACCCTGGCTAAATTTCTCAGTTACTCTCTAAGGATTCTGTGATGTGATTACTCTTATTTGGTATGATTTATTTTGGCTTTGGACTGGTGAGCTACCGTCTGCTTGGGTGGTTCAATGCCACTGAAGCCTTGTCTGGTGGAACTGAGCCATTCACAGGACTGCTCTTTGCTGAGTAACAAGAGCTCTGCCTGTACTACGCTGTGTAACTGAGCCCATGTTGTGGGGGAAGTGTCTTCTCATTCCCATTGAGATGAAATTGCACAAGAGAAAACTTGCTATTGGGAAAGGATGGATGAGACAGGAAAACCTTTTGGTCTGTTTTTCACTTTAGAGTGTGGAAAATGCACTTCTTTTGATAGTTAAGTCAACCTTTTTGCCAGACCAAGGGAGGAACCGAGCCAATGCTCGCTGGTGTAAGTACATGATAAAGGGGGCTCATGAAGAGCCTTGCCACAGCCTTTGTAATACTGGAATGGCTCTGAGTATAATTCCATTAGCTGCTGCATGTACTACATCTCGAGACCCTGCTGCTCCAAGGAGGAAATGGGTTCTCAGTCTTTTCCTGCCTAACTGAAGACTAGGGGAGTCAGAGGGGATGAGGAAGAGGAAGCTGTGCCCATTTGAGAGGAGATGAAGTTCCACTCCCAGGAAATCTGAGTCACTGAAGAATGGGGTGATATTTCTGCTGAGCTACACTGGCCCTTCACACCTTCCTCCACCCTGACTGCAAAGGCTGAACCCAGATCGCTGTTGCACCCAAAAAAACCAATTCAAGGACTATTTTATACATGGAATAATTGAACAAGTGAGCTGAAGAAAATAATTTTTCATGGACTTCCTAGCTTTAAATTATGATTGCTGCCTTGTAACCAAGCAGTTCTTGCAGTGACAGAGGGAGGAGCAAGTAAATAGTATGTACATTTCTCTAAAACAGTAGGACAAAAGAGCTGCATATTGAAAAGCTGTATGTAGCACTGTGGTAAGTGTCCAGATTTGCTTTAAAGTGAGGGTATAAGCTTTGGTCCTAACTCTCAGAAGGGGGTGCTATTACCTCATCAGATTTCTTTGTATTTTAGAAGTATATCTATATGTTTTACATGCATATGTATGTATATGGAAACCCACTGAGGTTTTAAAAGAAAGCTAAAACATTTGTTTCTCTTTGTCCTCTGTTTTGGTTCAAGTTTTTCAGAACAATGATAACAAAGTTGCTGCTTTTTTTTTGTTTTAGTGACTTGCTAGTGCAGTATGCAAAAAAATTTGATTAGATTTCCAGCAATATGGGTTTCTTTTGAGCAGTATGAAAATCCTTGAAAAAAGAAAACCTGAGAAACAAAAGGAAGAAAAGGCACAGAAAAGTGGGCTATTTATTTCATATTGTACAATGCTTAGAAAAATCTACTGTCTTGTGCAAGAAATGAAAACAATGTATTCATACAGAGTATGTGTGAGAAATGCTGGGTTGAAATAAAAAGTAATTTACTAAGAAAAGTGATATTTTTAGATTATGTAATCTGAAAATTAAAAGGGTCTGGAACTGTTGTAGTATTTCTACTATTTTTTTAATTCCTGAAATTCATTGTTTGGATATTAAAATGGACTTAATTTCTTACATCATTTGGCCATTTATTTAATTTGCACCTGTAAATTAAAAACAATAGTTGTGTATGTCCATCTTGGACACATTGCTAATGAATGTGACTGACTTTCTTTTCCTCACACCTGCCTGCCCCTGCTAATGCTTAGAGACATGTCACACTTCCCTACCAAAGCCCTGATTTGGAAAATGCCACCTGGAACTGGAGCTGCTCTCTCTTCATTGGGCAAGGCGGAGCTCAGGTACTCAGTACTCCGATTAGACTGGACACAGCAAATAATGAAAGCTGTGCAAGCAAAGGATTCTGCTGAATCTGCAAAACTCCCCCAGCATCCTTGGCAGACACTGAGCAGGAAGGCCATGCTCCCTGGCAGGTATTCATGACCGTCCCTGAGGGAATCTGACACAACTTGTTTATGTGCTGCAGCTGTACCTTTGAAGAACATCCTTGCCCTCATGCTGCTGGGTTTGCAGGGCTGTGAACTGTGTCTGATATGACTAGGTCACAATCCTGGCTTAGAGGCAAATTATGGCCTTGATATTAGCTTAAAAATATTAAATGCTGTATCCTATGGCATTGCAATTAACAGCAGGATTTAATTAACAGGATTTCTGTTTGTTTGGGGTTAAGGCCATGGTCATGTTCTGGGTCTTATGGGTGAACACAGATCCTCCTAATCTTTCCCACAAATTCCTACAATACAGACTTCCTGCAAAAACCATCCATTGACTTCAGCGGGTGCCTTGAAAAAGGAGAATTTTCAAGATGGTCCCTATTTTACATAGTGACATTCTTTTGCAGATATTTGGCTAGTTCCTCTGAAATAGTGTAAAACGCAAAATCCTCAATGTCCTGAGGATTCTTCCTTCTAGATTTCTTATGCTTCATCTCCATTGTGGTAATTTCATGGAAATGATTACTTAGAAAGGTGTATGAAGACAGTGTTAAAACAACAAGACAATAACCTTGCCTTTTATTCCTCACTTATCCAGAAGTCACAGTTGGAGTTTGAATACAGAAGGAACTGAGCATGGAACTTCAGAAGAATGGTAGCAGCTTCTTACAAGTATTTCCCAAATCCTAGTCTTACAACTTGTTTCTTCTCACCAGGAATAAAAGATCACAATCTTAGATACCTCCCTCAGGGTGAGCTGAAGTGCCTCTGAATATGCATATTTCTTTTCAAGATGAAAAAGCAATCCTAATTTTAGATGTAGACTGATGACTTTTAAATGCTCAACCAGAAGAATCCTACCGCATTTGAGACCCCTGTGAAGACAGTCTAGCAAGTTTCAAGTGATTTTAACAAGCATCTTAGTTTGGTCCCAGAGAACTAGCTAGCATCACTTGATCATTCCATTTTTTCTTTATGCTTTCTAAGTGACTTTGTAACCCCTGTATGTTGGAACTAAGCTAGGACAGAAATTATACAAACACTTCATGATTACATACAAGCAAACACTAAAGCATAAGCAAGGGACTACTCACATAAAGTTAAACCCATAAATAAAGTTTTTTCAGGACCAGTACTTGAGGGGGTTAGTTAATATGTTCAGGCAGTAAACTGATTTCTGTGTATCTGGGACGTGCTTGGGATTCTGGACTTCCCTTGAAATGCACAGGGTGAACATGAAATGGCCTTCTCCAAGGACACAATGTCTAAAGGAGCGAGGATGGGTTTCGCTTCACAAGCTCCTTGAATTTTCTCTCTGTCCTCATGTCAAGGGCATAAACGCTCCTGCCACTTAGGAGCTGTGTGAAGCTAAGTCCTACTCCTATCCTGCACAGGACCAAGGGGAGAAGGGATGCTAAGCCAGGCCATGCATCTTGAAGTACATGCTCCTCCAGTCTACACTTTGCTGTGCCAAAAGCATGTGGTCTATTTGTCTATGTGTGCATGAATGGCCATCCTCTCCTGTTTGAGCACCAATGTACTAATAAGCAGGTTAAGACAAGACTTTATGCTGATGAGATACAGTTAGTTAATAAAGAGGATGTGATAAAATCAACGTGAAGTAAATTGTGCAATCTCACACAGAGAATACCTATTTGTACTCCACTTCTTGGCCTCAGCTGCAACTCACATTGTTGTGTGCATGTACGACATCAGAAGGGATGAACAATTAGGCCCTTCATGTCTGATGGCTCTTTACTACAAGGCCATGTTCTTCAGTATAGGTTGGTAAGACTGTGTCATAGAACAGTCCATGAAACTTAGTGTAAAGTAACTTCAGATACCTTCCAGCGTATTACCATCACATAAACAGTTAGCTGCTGCTGGAAATCCTAAGCTACAGACAATGGGAGATGGTAACCTCTTGTGCATAGGATTTAAAACTATAGGATCATTGACCTTGAATCGTGCATGTAGCCTGGGAAATCTAGAGTTAAGCAGCTTGCAAAACCATAAAAGCCAGCCACCAGTCTGAAGAATAGAAACCTTCTTCTAGTTTTC
>NW_009920632.1:55138-59026 GCF_000696875.1 Nestor notabilis
CCTGCTGATATTCAATGTTGTTTCAATCAAAGTACAGGTAGCACTTGAAGAATGACAGATCTTCTGAGCTTTATGTACCAGTATAATGAGATTATGCTTCATGACCCTATTGCATTTGACTTTTACATTAGAGAATGTGATTCAGGAATTCATTTGAACAATCCACAAAAATATAAATGAAAAGATTTTTTTAAAAAATTGCTGGTTTCTTATTAATTGCACATTGTAACTGACTCACAGGACAGGAAGAATCATAATGAAGAAAATCAGAAATAAAAAGGGAACCACAATCTTAATGCATATCAGTACTGAAAAAATTACAAAAAATATAATGAAAAGCATAGAAAACTATATTTCTCTTACTAGCTTTATTCTTATAATATTATCACATTTAAAAAATACAATTTTAGAAAAAAAAAAGAACTACAGCTTTTTGCAGTGATAGGCGACAGGTCAGAAAAGCATTTCAGAATAATTTTACACCTTTTAACCTTAAAAAATACTTTGCTGACAATTGAGAAAGGGCCTTAAAAGAAGCGCTGATAGGCATTCTCACAGCAGGGTTGCCATGTCCCATCACATAGCAGAGGGTTTCTGCATAATGTATCCTGTAATAAGAAGTGTACTGCAAATCACAAGGCTTGAGTAGCAGTTTTAAGAAAGTAATCCTTGGCATGAACTGCTATTAGTGATGACACTGAAAGTTTGTTACGTAAAACTCTTCAGAAGACACAAAGAAGGTAAACTGCTTAAAATTTTGATTTGAGTCTTGAAAGAACTACTTTATCATAGAAATTTGTCTGCATTTAAATACATATTTAGTTTTCTCTGTTTTTTCATTTTGCTTATGCTTGGACAGGCTTGTTAAACAAAACCCGCAGAGTTTAGTTAAATGAATGTCACTTTCTCTCATTCTGTGCCACAAATGGTAATTGTTTAAAAAGTGTCTTAACAATTACGGGTGTTAATTATGAATGCTAATACAATCACTGATCACTGAGAGTCCCCATGTTGCAAACCATTTTACAAATGGGGTAAAAACCTAAAAAAAATATAAAAATAGAAAAAAAATCAGTATAACAAAGACTAAATCAGTCCATCAAAGAACAGCAAGCTATATTCATGTTTTAATAGCTAGACTAATCAAAATGGGATAGGAATCTAGAAGAAACCTTTCTGTTGAAATTAATTTTATTTTTGTCTGGAAATGTAAATAGAAGAAAACGTGAAGGGGCCATTTCCAGGCAAGTTCTTTTCAGTGTTAATGATGCAAATCAGTGAAGTTTCTCAGTCCCTGGGGAATCTTTTTTGTCTTTCTCATTTCCATAAGAATGATTTTTAGGTGATTAAAATAAAAAACTAATGGAAATAAAAATTCTTTATACTTTTCTCACAATACAGTTTAACCAGAGCAGGAATTGACTTCGGAACTATAATTAACCTTCCAAGCAGAGGACTGGTCACAAAATGGTTTTGTATTTCTAATGGAGACATTTTTAGTTGTCTTTAATAGTGTTTTTGAGAGAGGTTGCAGTCATCTGAAAACTTGATGTTTTAATGTATCTCCAGCATTTTCTCAGCGGCTACTAATGGGGAATGAAACATTTCATTGTGTTGTTTTCTAAGTGAGCATTATGAGAAATGGGCATCCACATAATCGTTAAAAATTTGGCTTGCAATGTTTTTGGCAAATAGATTTTTTTCGGACCTAGATTCTTTTTGAATATCAAGGACTGGACAGATAGTGAAATACGGGAGAAACATTGATAATTTTAAATTACTTTTAATCCCATCTTTCCTCCAGAAAGAAACTACTGGAATGACTCATTAAAGGGTTGTTATTAAACTGTGGCTTTGCTATAAGCTCTGTTTAAGGTAGGTTATACCACATAGTGAGTGGTTCAGGATTGGCTTTGCTTTCCTTCTTTTTCCAGGGAACAGGAAATGGCAAAAATGAAGATTAAAATACTTCATGTCACTCGCACATCCAGCACAGATAACACCTCCCTCTCTCCCGTGCTGGCATACAGGGACTAAACAATGTTTTCCCCTATCTTGACCCACTCTGCGCAGACTGAGAGTAAGCAATGTCAGGCTCTGCTCGTACGCACACACATGCACACATAAGTGCACATAAATTCGTGCACATGCACACCTTCTCCTTGTGCAACAGAAGAAAGTGATAGCCTGCAAAGAGATGGATGAGCACCAGCCCTGCCACCCAGCACACAGCAAACTCACCTCCACACTGGCTGAAGAGGGCAGATAGCAATGATAACCATTGAGGGAGCTTGAGGTGCCTTATGTATATGTGCAGGAGCTGCTGTTGGATTGCACGGCCAGAGGCAGTGAAGATGATACAAGAGGGAGTATGCTCTTGTTTTCCAGGCAGTGCTCAGCAAAAGCTCTCCATCCTTGCATTCACTGGTTGCTCTAAACTGCCCAGGCCCAAGCAAAGAAGAAAGATGGTCTCTTGGGTGTGCTCACAGCCATGTTCTCCAGTGACAGCAGAGCTGGGATGGGGAAGAGAAGCTGCATGGGGAGGCTTGAGGCAGGAGGCACAACAGGGAACCAAGCCTCTGCACTCGCCCTGGCCCATGCACTCTTGTAGGTTTGACACCACCAATCAGGGAGGCTGCAGTCGTTCAGGAGTTTCACACAGAAATGTTTTCTCCTGGGTCCCTTTTTCAGCTGCTAATGAACCACCAAGGAGACTTGGGTTATCCCCAGTACTGGTTGGTTCCTGGATCTGGGTTGTGGAGGAGTGAAAAGAACTGTCGGGTTTGGGGGACAGGGAACATCTGCCCAGGGCAAATACACAGGTGTCTGATGCCTCTGAGACTGTGGGAAGTGGTTGCCTCCTTGACCCTCCCATAGCTCCCGGCAGAAGACTTCCACCTCTGCCCCAGCCTTCCCCAGCCCTGAAGGAAGCCTCTCCCAGCTCCAAAGGGGAAGACCTATGAAATGTCCCTGGTGGTGGTGAAGTCAGAGGATTCCCAAGCTCTGCACTCAGCAGATATAAGTCAAGGGCCACAAAACATGGGATGGGATCTAAAATCTCATAACTAACACACAAACAAAAAATAGTTCTTTATAATGCCTTTTAATCAACAGTCCTTTTAAGTACTTTTTGACATTGACTTCTTAACTCGTCTGCTGTCTGATATTAATGTTAGAAAGGTGGTTGTCTCCAAGCAGTTCTCCACATCCTGAGGGCACTCCATTTTTTGGTTTCCTTAATGTCGAGAGTCCCACTGAGTCATCTGAACCCAAAAGCCCAAACTTTCAGAAGAAATACTATATACCTGATGAAATCATGACTTGTGGCAACACCTCCAGTCCATAAGTTTAATGTCATTCCTCTTTGTGTCTGGGTCAGGTGAGGACCAAATTCCAGGAAAGGTCTTTGAAGCCTTTAAAGGGAAGAAATAAACGCTATAGGGAACTCCTTCCCACCCCCCATTCCTCCTCATAGCAGGGTCCTGTGTGTACGCCATGCCCCTACATCCGCGAAATGGCCCACACTGCTGCCATAACCAGCAGTGAGAGAAGAAGGATCAGAGCAAGGTGCTCCCAAGGAACCATCCCCTGAACCATGAGGGGCCAGCCCTGCCTGCCTGTGTGCACACCCTTGTTCACCTCCCTCATCATGGGAGGCTAAAACACTTCTTCCAAAGAAACTAAATAATACACACCTGTAGCTGTTGGTCGCAGCCAGTGGTTTATGTAATCCTTTTTAAATGTCTACTGTTCAGTGCATTCTCCCAGGATTTAGGAGGCTCTGGTCCCTCCCCTTACTGGGATGATTCTATAACTCTGTAGCCTGGAATCTACTCATGTTTCAGGGAAAGATCTGAAGGGTAAAATCAGCCTTGTCCCCACCTTTCC